>NW_021637243.1:0-54646 GCF_004799145.2 Neltuma alba
TTAATGTAAGACCTTATTTGAATTATTTTGATTCCAAATATAAGACTCAAATCCATTTTGTTTCTCATATTTATCCTTTTTTTCAAGATTGTTCTTTTAATAATAGTTATAGCCAATAAACTTTTATTAAGTTAACATACAGTTTCTATGTTATAATTAAAATATCTGTCAAATTCATAGGCGAGGCTTGTATTTTACTTTTACTATCTCCGGTTTTTAATATAAGAGTTTGTTTGACTTTTATTTTGATCCTAAATATAAAACACCAATCCACCTTGTTTGCCATATTTATCTTTTTCCCCCCTCAAATTAGTCTTTGTAATAATAATAATTCAAGCTAATACACTTGATTAATAAGGATATGTTAGCAATGACAACACCTAAATAACTAACTTAACTTATTTATTTAATCTACTCAAATTAGTTAACTAGCTCTTATATTTAAGACCGGAGATAGTATACATATATAAGGAATTTAAATTTGAATAATTTATACCGCAAATAGGATTGTTCAATAGTGGGGCAAGAAAAGAAAAAACAGCCATGTGATGCTCCTGCTTTTCCAAAAGGAAGACGTGAAAGGCGGAAATTAATATAACAGCGGAGTGAAGTAATGTAGTGTAATTGATAAGAGTAATCAATTTTAATTCTACAACAATCTTAATGCTTTAACTAATATTTAAGGGTGACAAATATAATATCACATCCAATTCTTAATATAAAAAATAGTTGGGATAAAATTTAATTTTAAATATAAGATCACAATCCATTTTATCTTTTAAATTTATAATTTTTATGCCAAAGTATCCCTATTGACTGTAAGAAGTTCCCACTTTTCATTAAGAGTAGTTATGACGCACATGATTAAAAATGACCGTTTAGGAAAGTACATATACATTATAAATAATTAATTTAACTAATTTGTTTAATATTTTAAAATTAATTATCTCACTAGGAATTAACCTCTATAAAATGAAAACATCTGGAACTTTTTTTTCTCCCTCTTTTGTGTGTGTGTGTGTGTGTTAAGGTATGGCTGTACTTTCTAAATTTTCAAGTGGGACAAATTAGTGTGTATTTGAAAACATATCTGATACCTACCAAAACAATGTTTGGTCGGTTGCTTCCATTAAAACCGAGTTTTGAAGAGCAGATGAGTGGTAGATGTGATTTCAACTTTGAAGCACATCCTAAGAAACATATATGGCGAATTTAGATTCATTAAACAGAATTTCTCTGTGACCAAGCTATGCCATCCCAAGTACTAGCTTTGGCTCCTACTGAATCCTTTTTCAGAAATGGTTTTGTGGTCCAAATTCCAGCACTAGAATTCAATGAATGAACCAATGAGCCTGTGTCACTGTCCCCCTCTCTCTGCTCTTTTCCTCTGTCTCTTAGTTTTAACTCCAACCGCTACCTAAAATCTCCAGAAAACCATAACTATACTGATTCATTCATTTGCAGAAGAAGAATCAACCTCAGTTCCCATCAACACTGTTCTGTATATTATTACATAATAGTATATATATGAATAATTTTTCATGAAATACAATTACTGTCATTATTATACTACACGTGATGATGCAGGGGAAGAAGACAGAAGTGGGAGTTGAACTTATTGGTGTGATAATGTGTGATTGTATTGAAGGCTATCATAGGGCGGAGGATCTGACAATGGCAACACAGGGCAGAGCAAGCTGGCAATTATGCCATGCCATGTGATGAGACTGGTGATGTTCACAATATTCCGTGTCAGATTCGACATTTTTATAATCCCTATGGTAGAAAAAAAACAAAACAAAACAAAACAAAACAACACTGCAACAACACAAACAAACATGCCCATATTTTTTTAATTCTGTTATTTCCTCTGTTCCATAAGCATTCTTAAAGAAAACAAAAGAAAACAGAGGTTGTCTTGCTCAGCTTCAACTAGATGCAACAAACAAATCAAAATCGTATTGATCAATTGTTGCAGTGACCATCTATAGATATATATACTGACATTCCTAGGGCTCTGGTGCGTACTGTTCCAAAGTATGGTCACGTTCCTGAGTTCCAATGCACGCTCCATCTTCATGTAACACTTCATACTATAGCAGCATGTTGAAATAAGCCTTCTGTTTTTTTGCCGTGTTTCTCTCCCAGATCTTTCTTGGTAAAAATAACATTATTTTTTTCATCTGTCTACTTTCCATATGTGTGCGCGCGCGCATGAAAAGTGCTTGAATTAAAAATATCACGAGGGGTGTGGCTTTTTTGTGGATGACTCTTCAGATATACATACAGCTAAGAGATCTAAAGAAAGCAACAGTCACTCAACTGGCTCAACATATTCGTCTTGGTGCCTTCTGTCGTTTAGTGACTACTTACAAAGAAACCTCCACACCGACGGCCATTTCAGTCCACTGGACTGTTATTAATCCCTTTTGATTCAATTATTGGGGTGATAAGCTACTGATTTAAATAATAAATTTTTTAATATTCTTGGGGCACCTTCTGTATGTTGCAAGGACACGGGAATTTCTACTAGATTGTTAACTATCATGATGTCATTCATCTTCAGCCTCAGAAGTTCTCTGGCCACAAGTCCGGACGAAACTCTACTTCACCAACGAACTACTTGTGAGTGTTTATAGCATATCATGCGCCTCTACAGCAGGATCAACGATGGTGGACTGAGGTGGACCCCACTTCTGGGAATATCCACTTGGGTCACCCTTGCTAGTTGTCAATTGCCTCATTCTATATCAGTGAAAGTTTACATCACTAATGTACCACGTACCTTGTTGCTAAAAAATTACGTACCATGTACCAAAATGCCTGAATGTTTCACCCCATTCCCCCAATTTTTTTTTTTTAGCCGTAGATTACCCACCATATCAAGGCAAACAGTTGTCAAACCAAACTGACCATTTTGTATTGTAACAGAAGTATATCTATACAAGTGACTGGTGCCCACAATACTGACAAAACACAAACGGCGTCTAATCTAAAATCTGAAAAAGTTTCAGCAGTGAGAGGCACCAGCAAGTACAGAAATCGAAGTTAACATATACAGAGGAAGAATTGTGGACTCATCCCTGAACTGTACTATTTTAACAAAAACCTTCGCTTTGAGAAGCCAAGTAAACCAATTCAGGTGACAAGGAAGAATTAGCTCTGCTACAACAATGTCCCCCCATGCGTTCAGCTAATGTCAATCAAAAATTTTCTCTCTCATGGGTGAAGAATCCCGGAAGCAGCATATAGTTAATAAAAAAGAAAAACCAATTGTGCCTTCTTGCTCAGACCACAACTCAAACCGTGCTCTCAAAAGAAACCTGGAAATGGGCTAAATGCCTCGGCTTGGGATTTGATGCAATACCAAGGCCCTGAAGCAATTTTACCACTTCAGCAGCATCATCAAGATAATACTTGGCCTTGCTAGGCTTCTGGCCAACGGTGCAGGCAAAGATCTCTGGAGCAACTGGCAATGATGGACAAGAGATTGTCCTTAGTATGCCCTCAAACATGTCTTCATCAGACCTATCATCCCCAATGCACATAACAAAATCTGGCGGATCTCCATCATTGACCATAGTCATAAGAACCTTTTCAGCTACCAAACCCTTGCTTACTCCCTGCGCAAAGGAAAAAGAGACTTGGATAAGCCTATTCCAGCTTCTGACATAAAAAAAGCAAGCAGTCAAGGGTTAGGGAGGAGTTAAAAATTTTCACACCTGTGGCTTAACTTCAACAATATGTTGGCCCCTCTTAACAACAGCCGGCTCATTAGCAAGCACGCTTTCAAGGTGATTCAACAGTTCTTTGGCTTGGCAAGAACCAAAATCAGGGTCAGCATCTTGATGATGCCATACCAGTGCACTTTCCTTAATTTCAATATTAGATCCATCAGTTGCTTCTATGTATGACCTCATTATAGGTTCCACGGCATTTTTCCAATCAAGGTCAGCAGACAGGTGACTTGTCTCCCATGGGGAGGAACTACTCCACCTGCAGATAACAAGGGGAATAAACACTTCAACAAATATATTTCTAGACTGGGTGTAGAGGATGATAAAAAAGTATGTGGCAATAATCTTTATAGCACTTGAGTGACATACCTTAAGAAATACCCATGTTCAGCAGCAAGTCCCAGCAATTTGCATGAAGCAAACCAATCGCTCAACGAATCCCTTCCCCTCCCACTAACAATGAACACAGTGTTCTTGGGATCATTACACAAAGTATTCAGAACAGATATGACTTCAAGGCTGGGGGTTTTATTTATGGAAGATTGTGGTACAACAGTACCATCATAATCAAGAAATATGGCCCTTCTATTGGTTCTCTTGTATGCTGAAACAATGTGATCAACAGACAACTTCCTGAATCCAGGAGTAAGAGAAACAACTCTGAACCCTAGGCCCAGACCAAATCCCCAGCACCTCTTGGTGTAATGATCTTTGCATGCTCTCTCCAAATCTTGCATAAAACTACGAGCCCAATAAGCCACATCATGGGAGCTGACATACCGATAGTGCTTCTCATGCCGCAATTTCTTCTCTGAATCATTCATTGTAATTGCCAAATTCAAAGCTTCCGCAACAGCATCTATATCCCAGGGGTTAACCCTAATTGCTCCACTTAAGGAAGGTGAACAGCCAATAAACTCTGACACAACAAGCATGCTTGTATGAGGAGCATCATTTTTTCTACCCAATGCTTGATCCAGTTTTGAAGTTCCTTGTCTGCAGACAACGTATTTGTAAGGGACCAAGTTCATGCCATCCCTCACAGCATTGACAATGCAACATTCTGCTACAGCATAATAGGCACTCTTCTCAAAACGAGGAACAGGACGGTCAATGAGAATAACTGGTTGATAATGAGGTGAACCATAAGTACCATTGATCCTCTGGGCAATTAAATATGTTTCCTTCTTTGCTTCCTGAACATCCTTCCCAGAACCCCTGGCAGGATTCACAATTTGAACTAGTACAATCTTGCCCAGCAAATCAGGATGCTGATGAAGCAGCTGCTCCAGAGCTAGTAGTTTCAAGCTGATGCCCTTAAAAATATCCATATCATCAATACCAAGAATCACTTTCCTACCCTTAAACTCTTCCTGGATTTCTTTTATTTTAGCAGATGTAGAGGAAAGATCTAATACAGATTCAAGCCTACCAATGTGAATGCCTACAGGCAAAATCTTGATAAATATAGTGCGGCCAAAATAATCAAGTCCTATGTGTCCCCGCTTAGATTCATAGTCCAGACCCAGCATTCTACTGCAACAAGAGAGGAAGTGTCGAGCGTAATCAAATGTGTGAAAACCAATTAAGTCAGAGTTCAACAATCCCCTGAGAATTTCATCTCGTACTGGCAAGGTTCGGTAAATTTCAGATGAAGGGAAGGGACTATGAAGGAAGAAACCAAGTTTAACTCGATTAAATCTCTTCCTCAGAAATGTAGGCAACACCATCAAGTGATAGTCATGAACCCAAACAAAATCATCATCAGGATTAATTATTTCCATAACCTTATCTGCAAATATTTTGTTAGCAGAAACATAAGCCTGCCAAAGCGTGCGGTCAAAGCGATCACCATGATCTGGGCACATAGGTAGCATATAATGAAAGAGAGGCCACAGCTGCTGCTTACAAAAGCCAAGATAAAACTTTTTCTGGAGATCATGAGGTAAAAAAGTAGGCACGCAATTGAAGTCTTCCATTAATTTCTGAGCAACCTCATCCTGCTCACTGGACTCTATTTCAACCTTGAGAGACCCCACATAGATCACCTCAGTATCAGAAGAAAACCCATCTTTTAGTTGCAATAAAATTGAATCATCATCCAAGCTGAAGCACCATTTAGAAGTTTGCAGGTCCCTTTTAGCCTGCAATGGCAGCATGTTTGCCACAATGATTTTCCTCTCTCGACACCCAGAAGAGCTGACATCTGAATCCCCATCATTACAACCTTGACGATCCAGTTCTGAAATAATCCCTGGAACTGTAACAATCCTTGGAAGAGTTCTTGGGGTGTGAGGAATAGCCAATAGGTCTCCACTTGCTAAGTCTAGGAGATTAGCAAATGATCTTGATGCCATGGCCAGTGGAAGGGAAACTTTTCATTAATAGCTTTCTTCTTCCTATTAACAAATACCAAAAGACACAATCTATGAAGGATTCTTCAGATAATTGTTCAATCATCTCCAACTAACAGATGACAAGGGCATATTGTAAATTGAATGAACAAATAATTATGCAGATATTATCTATCATCACACTTACTGTGACTGCACATATTCATAGTTCAGGCCTCTACAGGCTTGAACAAATTACCCATAATCTTCATATCAACTGAAAATAGCGTTTTACTTTTGGATAAAGTAAACTAGTTGGCAAAATGCAGAAGACCTAGAAGATGCACCAAAGATACGATGGCTACAGAACAAGCACCAGAAGACGACAATAGTTCAGATGAAAATGATAGTCGATCATTGGCCAGCAACAATTCAAGTAGGAATGCTCCCTTTAAGGCACATGGATTTAAGTGCAGAAAAGTTCAACTCAAGCTAACAAGGTTCGTCGTGATTGCAGTAACAAAGATATTTATCATATAAGCCCCCCCCCCCTAAATTTTAAAAAAAAAACCTAAAAAACTAAAAAAAGCCCATGTTATTGATAATCCATCGATGTGAACTTCTTGGCGTGAGTCAAAATACGTCAGATAAGCATAGCCTTCTCAATATCAACATTCAAAACAAAATTTTGACATTCTTCTCATGAAATCGGGTTCAATATCACAGATATCACTTTGATAAAGACAATTAAAGCCCCCCAGGTCATAGCGAGCTATTATCAAAACACTTCCACGTTTACCGAACTCTCTATTCTGTTGTGAAATATATCTTCCATCTTAACATAAATCCCAGACCACAAATTGACGCAAGAAAAATTGACTGACTTTGATAACCAATTAAGCCATCATATCACCAAAGTATCTCAATGCATTACTCATAAGAGATTCTCTCACAGATGGTTGACACCTCATCAGCAAATATTCAACCCGATTTTGTGGCATTGATTGGACAATTGAAAGCCGCCTCAACGGCTATCTTAGAAGTCTACTTACAGGTCAAAAAAGAAAAAGTAAAAACTACAAAAGATAATTACTATTTGTGCACAGGAAAATTATGTAAAAATTGTAAAAGAAGTCATATTACATTGCGAAATGCTAGATACCCTACTTTCTCATAACATCCTGCCCTCTATCATGCCTTCTGGCGTGCTGAGATGACATGTCAACTCTCAAGGCCTTAAGGTCAAAAGTAGGTTTAGAAATAGAAACAAAACGACAAGGATTGAAGAGTAGGATGGAATCACTAAGAGAAAAGCGCTTGAAGCCACATCTAGCCCGACAAAATCATATGGCAAAGCGGTTACGCGTTTTCCTGTTTATAATTGTTCAAACCCGACAAAATCGTTCTGTTAAACCTTAGTCATCTCCTCAACAAGAATTTTCCAGCAAGTTTTTTTTTTTTTTGTTCTTAAAAAAGGCAGATAAAGTTAGGATCCAGGGCATGATCGTGACGGCCTGACAAGTGAGAAATAAAAGAGGACAGAAATATCCCAAAAACTCAAAATCATAGCATGTCGATATGTAAATCCGCTCCGCCAACACGAAAACAAAGAAATGCAAATTTCGGGTTTTACAAATTAGTAATCGACACCCGACTAAAACCTTACACAAATGAAAATACGAGTTGAGACTCGTACCAGCGAGTTCAAGCTCTCGTCACATTACGAAACTTCCACAACGCTTGATCATCAGCTCCCTGCCAAAACGTCAACGTCAAGCCACAGGGTGAAGGAATACCGCAAAACCACAGGCTATACAAGCATCAAAACAGATTTCAAATCCAAAAGATCGCAAACAAAAACTGCTTGGTTGCCAAGGAAACTTTCAAGGGAAGAGGAAAAAAAAAATGAAAGGCTCAACAACCAAAAAAACCACAAGCAAAGGATAAAAACAGAAACGGCAGCCCCAAATAAAACAGAACCTACGAAAACTACACAGAACCAACTTCAATGACAGACCAGAAACCCAGAAAAGAAAAACAGGCACTGGGGAAAAACACAAGTTCAAAGGCCAACCTCGCCAGCGATCGACGATGCGGTTGAGGATAAACTTCAAGAGGAATATCAAAAGTGACGAGAGAGAAAGAAGACGAGGGAAATGAAGGCTCCTTGGGACATGAACAGAAGAAGTTGAGGAGAATGCAAACGGAAGAAAGAATAAACAGAATCGCTAGAGCGAGATTTTTAATAGCTTGGGGAACATTATGGCTTTGTGGATAGAGTTTTACTTCTTTTTTCTTTTTTTTTCCCCCCAAAAATGTATCTTTCTGGTTGACAAGTTGGATATTGCAAGACTACAGATAGTCTCTCAGATTTTTACTGGAGTTTGCTTTTGTAACCACGGTTCGGTTTCGCCATCACCTTCAATGTGCATTGACCATTTTACCCTTCTCTTGCATCTAAAATTATGAATATTCTTTATTTTAATCGTACGCATTTTAGATGCTTGCCGTACCGTTCTGGTTCCCATGTAGTAGGTTTTAATTAAATAAGACTTTTTATTTATTACATATTTATAATTATAAATTAATCAAAAATAAATATAAAAATTTATTATTGTTTCTTTTTAATTTATATATATACGACAATTTTTGCGACGGTAAATTTAATTTAAATTGTCTAAATGCTACTATAATAGTATTGTGCCAAAAAAAATTGAAGTACTTTAATGTGTTTTATTGTAATATAAGTGGGGTTGAATATCTTATTGCAAGTAGGTAAGTAGAGTTCATTTTTCACCAAGACACCTAATCCTATAGCCATATATATGGGATTTATTTATTTATTTATTATATAAATAACCTTATCCATCATTGGAGATCTGCTTAATTATTTAAGCAAACAGCTTGTGCTTCATGATTATTTTGCTTAAATAATTTAAAAAATTATAGTCAAAATCACAGAATCCAGAGAGTGGTCCTTCCAAGATTTTTATTCTATTTTCAATGTTTATCTAATAGTATTATAACCCTTTGTCAACCCAGTATGCCTTTAAATTTAAAAAAAAAATAAATGTACAACTATAACTAAATAATGATATTTATTTAATTTTTGTGTGTGTGTGTGTAGGGTCAGATTAATATTTGGTTGCGCACACCATCACTGGCCTGAAAAAATCATGGATTCTTGAAATCACGAAAAGCCTCCTATTGTGACTTTGTGAGAATTAAATAATGGTTTGCCACAATAATTAACCATTTTAATACTACACATTAAATAATGAGTATATATAATTAGTTAATTACTACATATTTTATTTCAAACTTCATCTTTTGTGGATTAGAGGAAGTGACGGTGTAATTAGATGGCTCTAACCACGCGCAAAATGCTTCCATGATATTGCGGGCATGTTAAGGATGATGATGCTGAACATTTTTTTAAGAAAAATTAGTCAAATTTTCTGATTTTTTTTATTAACTGTGCAAAGGTATCTAAAAGTCCAAGTTCTTATGAAAATAAGTTGCATAAAACTTAAAAAAAGTTGCACTAGCTGAGAATATATTTTACTATCTTTGAGCAAATTTTAGAGACCTTTACATGATAAATTTTAGAGTTAATACAGTTTTTGGTTCCTTAAATTTGTTCTCATTTTAGTTTTGAAATATCAAATTTTAAACCATGATTTTTGTTCTTTAGAGAACAAAATGTTCTAAATCTTTATTAAATTATAAATATCAATATTTTAAATGAAAAAGATCTGGAGAACTTAAAATTATATTAAGCCTCAATTTTTATATTCAGGGGCTTATGATTAATTTTCCTTGTTTAACAGCAAGTGATTAAATTATTTAAAAACTTATACTTTGAACGTGGAATTACAGTTTTTTTCATTGACAAGATTTTTACCTAGCACCCATATACGAGGGAGAGAGAGATACACAGAATTATGTGTGTGAACAGTGAATAATTAATATATACTCTTTCGGTCCTGAATATTATAAAACAGATCTTATATTTAAGACTGGAAGAGTATATACTCCTCCGGTCCTTAATATAAGACCTAATTCTTGAGTTAGTTTTGATTCTAAATGTAAGACCCATTTTTCATATTTATCAATTTTCTCTAAATTACCTCTATGGATACTCCCTCAACTATAATCAAGTAGAAGAGGGAGAATGAGGTATTAAGAACGATGATTATGGTGTTTGAGGAAAAAAGTGTCACTTTTCTTATGATTAACTAACTTACCTAACTTCCTTAATCTAATCAAATTAATTAAATGGGTCTTATATTAAGGACCGGAGGAGTATATAATTAAAACTAACTACTCCTTCGGTCCTTAATATAGGACCCAAATGTTGAGTTGGTTTTGGTCCTAAATATAAGACCCATTTCTCATATTTATCAATTTTCTATAAATTACCCCTATAGATACTCCATCAACCATAATCAAGTAGAAGAGGTGGGGTATTAAGAAAGATGATTATGGTGTTTTAAGAAAAATATGTCACATTTTTTATAATTAACTAACTTACCTAACTTATTTAATCTAATCAAATTAGTTAAATGAGTATTATATTAGGAACCGGAGGAGTATGTTGTACATATTTTGTTTTCTTTAATAATTGTTTGTTAAATCATGTTTAAAAACAATACTTGAATATAAATCAATAATATTTACACGGTAAACAGTTGTGGGGTAAAAATGAGGCCGACGCTTACAATTTTTTTTCGTGCCGACAAAGTCTTGGCGGTTAATTAGGTAAACAAAAATAACAAATAGAAAAATAAATGAGGGGAGAAGGGTATATAGGTAAAAAAAAGAAGACAGCGGCGCGTTAAAAAACTGAAATGAGACGTGGGGAGACCCAGAGAGGAGGGAGGATGACAGCGAAAGCCAAGCCAGCAAGGTAGAGAGATAAGACGTGGGGGCGACGCTCCGATAATGATCGATAAATATAAGTGAGATGAGGAATAGCCAATGGAAATACCCTCCCAGTCCTAATATAGAAATTACTTTACAGGTTTGTTTTGATATAAATATATAATACTCGTCTGAACTTTAATATATAACCTTCCTAAATATAAGAATTATTTTTTATATTTATCAGTTTTTTTTAAATTATTCTTATTGGTACTCTCTCAACTATAATCAAATATAAAAGGGAGGGGATATATTAAGAAAAATGATTATGGTATTTTGAAAAAAACATGTCATATTTCTTATAATTAGCTAATTTTTTTTAGCTTCTTTAATCTAATCAAATTAGTTAAATAAGTCTTATATTAAGAATTATAAGAGTACTATCTCTGGTCTTTAATATAATAACTAATTTGACTTTTAATTTTGATCATAAATATAAAATTCTAATTTATTTTGTTTCTCATATTTATTTACGTTTTTCAAAGTAGTCCTTATAGTAGTTATATATATTAAATATTCTATGAAATAGTAATTCTAGCCAACATGAATTATTGGCAATAGTATTTTAAAAAAGACAACACATATTTATTACAAATAATTAACTTAACAAATTTTCTTGATATACTCAAATTAGTCAACTAGTTCTTTGATCCTAGTATCAATCTATTTTCTCCTCAGTTTATAATATTTTTCTCAAGCTATTTATATTAATGGTACATGTGTTGAGATATTTTAATTAAAAGAAAATAATTAAATAGGATATTTCAAAAAAAATTCAATGATTGTTTTTAATAAATAGCTTAGTAATATAATTTTCTTAATATCTACAGATAAATTATTTAACACTTATATTAGAGTTAGATACTAAATGTAGTACAACTTTTTTAAATGAGTTTATATAAATACAAAAAACTGTTTTTGAAATAACTATTTTCTCATTAAACACAAATATCTTCTCATTAAAAACTTATTTGAGATACTGTTATGTATTAAATATGAATAATTCTCTCATTGATTACAAGGGGTTAACCCCTTCCATGAAGCTTAATGTTATTGATAAGAGAATGATTTTGAATTGGACTCAAAATCTAAGATTACCTCTAATTGTTAATATGAAATCTCGTTTGATTTTTATTTTGGTTATACATATAATACTCTAATCTATTTTGTCTCTCACATTTATATATTTTTTTAAGATAGTCTTCCTAATAATGGTAATTCTAGACACTACACTTGATTAACAAAGATATTTTAGAGAAGACAACGTCTATTTATTACAAATAACTAACTTAACTTTTTTTTTAATTTACTCAAATTAATCAATTAATTTTTATATTTATGACCGGTATAATATTACTATATATAATGGATAGCCAATAGCACTGGCACGGTAAGTGATAACATGGAGTTGTCAAAAACAAAAAGTGATAATGTGAAAATTCTTGTGAGTTATTATCCGTCTTTTAAGTAAATTGAAAAAAATGGTGTAACGATTATTTTATATGCTACTTTTAGTTTTTAATAAGAGTTAGTTGACTGATTTGAATAGATCAAGAAAATTAATTAAGTTAGTTATTTGTAAAAAAAACATATATTGTTTTTCTTAAAATATATTTTATAATCAAGTGTATTAGTTAAAACTACTATTGATATAAAAAATATTTAAAAAAATAAATATGAAAACTAAAATAAATTTTTAAAATTTTATATTTAGAACTAAAATAAAAATTAAATAAATTTTTATATTAAAAAAGTAGATAATAATTAAGAAGAGAGAGTGGGACAGGAGAAAAGGAGAATGAAGGATAAGGAGCTGAGTCAGCTCCACGCAATGGGGCGCATTGACCCACCTCCCCCACAATCCCATCCCCCCACTCACGCACTCGTCTCTTTCCTCTCCTTTTCCTTCCTCGCCTCTCTCTCTCTCTCTCTCAAGCTCGGACGGACCAAGGCGTCGCACGGGGCATCATTTATGTTACTACATTCTTAATTGCTCATGATTAGCTTATTCAATAAAATAATTAGCGTAACTACCAACTTCAGCTATGGCCAATGCTAGCTTATCCTGTATTTGGTGTGAAAGAATTGGAGGGAAAGAAAAGAGAATTTTTTTTAATGAGCTTGATCTATGAAATTGAAAAAATGGGGTTGCAAAATTTTGATAAAAAGAATAGCAAAAATCGTTAAAAAACCCTTAAAATTAAGGACTCATTCATAAAAACTGTTGTCAAAACCTATACTAATATTGTAATGGGTTTCTATTTGTAATTTTTTATTTTTAAATGTCTTTTTTTATGATTTTTTGAAAAGAATATGTAAGGTAAAAGAACAAGAAAAATTAATTAAAAGTTTTTAATCCCACTTTTCTAATTTTTTCAATTTAGTTTATTAAAATTTTTTCTTCTTTTACATTTTTTTTTTTAATTTTCCTCATACCAAATGAGTCCTCAATTAGATATTATTATTCAGGTAAGTGCTCCTCACCTTCCTCTGTATAACATCGACCAAATCTAATTAGAAATGGTCAGTTTTTTACTTTCTATATATCTTAAAGAAAATCAGTCTGTGTCATTTGTTGCAAGACAAGCATGTATTCATATATCTCATGTTTATTGCTGGCTTGGAAAGAAAAGTCCTCATGGATGGTGGTTCCTCTTCCAACTACGAAGCAACAAGTAATATTGATAATGATCACTATAAAAAAATACTCCTCCGATTCTTAATATAAAACCCATTTAACTAATTTGATTAGATTAAGAAAGTTAGGTAAGTTAGTTAATTATAAGAAAAGTGACACATTTTTCCTAAAACACCATAATCATCTTTTTTAACACCTCCTCTCCTTCTTCTATTTGATTATGGTTGAGGGAGTATCTAGAGGGGTAATTTAGAGAAAATTGATAAATATAAGAAATGAGTCTTATATTTAAGATTAAAACCAAGTCAAGAATTGGATCCTATATTAAAGATCGGAGGAGTAATAATTAAAAATAAGGAGTGCTTAGAGTTAATAGCCATGCCACTTACTCATTGGCAGGCGTCAATTGTCAAGTGATAATATAATGGGTGTGATGTGAGTTGACTCAGCTCATAAACACACACACAAATATATATTGACCGAACACCGCATAACTAAAGTTAAAATATTGATTCATCATTTGAAAAAACATGGGGATAATATTAGTCAATTAGATTAATTAAATCTCTTAAAAAGCATCGGGTGCATGGTTCACTTTGCTAAGTCACCTATTGGGAAATTAAAGTACATTATCCTTGGCAGTTGGCAGGGAATGAAGTAAGTCCCCCCCCCCCCGGCCAAAAAAAAAAAGGTGATGGCATGATCGTGATTTTAAACAAGATTAAGGCTTTTTAAAAAGGCCTGGGTCGGATAAAACGGAACGGATATTCTCGGACCCCTTACAATTTTCCTCTTCCCAGCAAAGGGCCCCCGCGCGCCCATCACCATGAATGAATGACGTCGCGGCACGTGTCTCGTGGTCCCAGAGAGTGGGACCTAGTGAGAGTTACTACTTGAGTCCACGTCATTGGGAAGGCGTCGATGATGCGTGGCAACCACGTGATGTAGGGAGGCTGCGGGGCCGGGTTTATCCGGTAGCCGTGTTTCGCGGAAATGATAAAGGTCGGTGTGGTGATGGAGGGGCCCACTGTTCTGCCTCCCTATCCACAACGTCGAAAGTCAGGTTCGGAATTACTGCTATGCCACTCAGTGTGGGACCCACCTCACCATGGAATGTTCCAAACGTGACTTTCACGCAACGATTCACGCCAGCCAAACCTTCTCCCTTCTCAAACTTCCGTTTCCTCTTGCCAAATTGTCAGCCATGCCTCTGATTAGAATATTAATTATGGTTTTTAATATAAAAATTCATTTAATTTTTATCTTAGTTCTAATTATAAAATTCTAATTGATTTTATTTCTTATATCTATCTATTTTTTTAATATGTTCCTTCTAATAATAGTAGTTCTAACTAATATACTTGATTATCAAGATATTTTAAAAAAGATAACACATTTATTAGAAATAAGTAATTTAACTAGTTTTTTTAATATAATCAAATTAGTCAACTAGCTCTTATATTAAGAACCTTAGGTAGTAATTTATAAGTCATTTTTTACTCGTAAATAGACCCTTAAAAAATGTGAGATAAGCATCTGAAACAAATTTTGTTTTGACTTATATAAAACATGTTTATAGATAGTTTTGAATACTATTCCAAGTAAATTTAAAACGTAAGTATGGGTTTGTCTTAAGAATTGTAAAAACCTATTTCCTGCTGCTTTTCAAATATATAATGCTGGCGTGAGTGTGTGGTTTGGGGACTGCATATAACAAGCCTCTTTCATACTTTCTTTATTGCTTATTTCAGAGTTTAATTTGATTTTAAATACAAGACTCAATTCAACTTATTTTAATCTTTTTCTAAAATATTTTTATTGACGACAAGAAGTTCCCACTAAAAGATAATTTTAATGATCCAATCCATGTGATTGAAAGGAATAATTTAGAAAGACCAACATAACCAGCTTAGATAATTTTCTTGATATTACTAAATTAGTTATCTAAATTTTATGTCAAAGAGTATAAAATTATTATTGATTCTAATTATAGCTAATATTTTTTGTATCGTCATTAAATATATGTTTTTTATATTAATTATTACACATTTTCTCTGACTTAATTTCCTAATGAATAAATGTATACTTAAAAAACAACCATCATTGCTTTTAATTACTTCTGATCAATATTTTAATTTACAGGGTTAGATTAGTTGGTGTCTACACATAAATCCGAAAGGAGTTTGGGAAATTTCGAATGGGAGCCTGCTTCCATCGTTTTTGCCATTTCCCATTCTTCTGCTCTGCCTTCCCTCTCTGATAACGACTTCTCCTTATTCCCCCCTCCCCCGCCTTTCCATCTTTTTATCCGCGCAAGAATAAAAGTTTTAATTTTTAATTAGTCATTAATTCTATAAACGAACTTTAAATTATGAGGCTTCCTTTTCAAGCCTAGACCTAAAATTATGTGCCTCCAAACAAGATAATCTATCAGGTCCAGCTTGAATCTTGCCGATTCTGGTATATATAGTACCATACGCAATTACTCTTGTTAGATCACATATTTGTATTTTACTTTCAGATTTGGATACCAATTCCCTTTTTTAAACCCTGGACTCAGTATAAGCCAGAGTTAATTACCTTACAAATATATATACTCCTCCGGTCCTTAATATAAGACCCAATTATTGAGTTGGTTTTGGTCCTAAATATAAGACCCATATTTAAAAGGAAAAAAGGATTTAACTATATTTAATCATTTTCGTTGGAGGGAAATTTAGGCAGGGCTTTCGTAAAATATCACTATCACCATCACTATCATATTTTAATATGTTCGAATTGAAATATTTCCGACGAGGAAGCTTTAAATGGAGGGAAAATAACTGGACGACAGTAAGGGTCCCTTCTTCCAGATAATTCCATGAGACATGCTCCTCCGCCCTATAAGTTAACCTGTGCTCCTTTCGTTACTTATCATAATTTCCTTTTTCAATTAAATTATATGGTTTAAGAAAATAGTTAAAATTAATTTAAAATAATTAATATGGAGCAAACGTAATTTTTTTAAATATATCTTATATATAAATGGATAAATGTGAGAAAGTAATAGTAAGATAAATGAAAAAAGAAAATACATTAAATGTATTAAATTAGGGGTACAATAACTAATAATATATTAAATGCTCAAACAAATTCAAAAAGCATCTTATAAAAAGAAAAAGACCCATCCAAAAAATTAGATCTTATAATAAAGGACAGGGGGAATAGTTTTTAGAATATAACTGATTCTTTTTAAAAAGCTATACTTTTTTAGTTGTTTGAAAATTTAATTCACTTTTTATTTTTATTTAAATGAGTCCGGCTCATTTTTTTAACCTATTCTCTCTCAGTTTTCTTCCCATTCATTCTCTTTCACTAATTTTTCAGGAATAACAATATATTTAAGGGGGGGGGAATTTAAACCAGCTTTTTAATTTATATAATTCAATTATTTGTGTACGAAAGGTTGGATGAGTAAGTAGGATGCTTCGGAATAAAAGGAATATTCCGAGAATGTGGAATCAATGGAGGGGTGGGGAGGGAGACTAAGGCACTGTTTGGGCATTTAATAAACATATAATTAATAATTAGCAATCACCGTGCAGGTGCGTGCCGGTTAAACTTGGACCCTCGCATGCTTGAAGGTGTCATCCCACAAACTGTAATTGACAATTTAATATGTGTATAGACTAAGTATTTCAGTATGACACGGTTGGAATTTTTTTTTCCAAAAATCTTAGTATCACCAAATTTTGGGTTTTTTTTTTGCCTCATTATCATGTGTCCATTTTCACAATAGGGTGTTTCTCAATTACGCATCACCTTTCGGAATGTTCATGTCATTTTATATCTGGTTGCCCAAAACAATTTTTAGGCTGTGTTTGGATTAGTTTTTCCAAAAAAAATTTACATAAAAGGAGTTTTGTCCATATTTGCATGAAAAATGTTAATATTGTTCAAAGAGCTATAAGGTACTAAATGTGGTCACTTTTCTTATTGGGGATACAAACATTGAATTATTATATTGTAAAAGACTAACTCTTTCTGTCAGGTTCAACTTCTATTAATTGCCAAAAACATACTTCGGAGGAGCTGATCCAAATACCTTCTTAGAAAGCGGATGAATTTAGCCCGACCTGAGTAAGGCTGATCAAGTTAAGTCGTGAATTGGGTCCGGATGTTGAGGTGATGAGGTGGACCATTCAAGTTGTGACCATGCGGGAATAAAGGATGGATAAAAAATAGGATGAGTTTGACTCAATGCAAAGTAAGCAAATAAATAAAATCAACAGGGGTTGGGTTTAGTAAAAAAAATTAGTCTATCACAATATAATGAATTAAAGTTTGAACCCTTACTAGAAGAGGTGCTCACATTTGATGTCCGACAATACTTTGAACAGGATTGCACTTGTGTTTAAAGAAAAAATAAAAAAAAGAAAGAAAGAAAGGACGGACGGGGGGTGCTAACATTTTTTGAAGTTATAAATAGCTATCAATTATATAATATTCACACATAACGTGTTAAGTTAACAAATCAATTTAAAGCTTTAAATAAAACTAAATTTGTAATTATAGAATATCTTCATAGTGATGACTTATTGCAAGCGATATTCTATGCGAAAATATCCTGTAAAGTTAATACAGACACAAAATATTAGAGGACCCCCCCAACCCCCAAGAAAATCTTTAAGAAAAACAGGGGCAAGAGAAGTCACGAAAAATCTTAATATCAAAATTATCACGGCAAGTTTATTTGCGAATTGACTTTTTTTTGGGTAAAAAACGTATTGACTTAACTCACATGAAAGTATAATTCTTTATCGAAGCCTAAATATAATAATTAGTTAGAAAATTTACTTTGATACTAAATATAATATATCAATTCATTTTGTATTCTAAATTTATACTTTTTTTTATTAGTTTTACAAATTAGTTATCTGTCCCATATATCATACATGGAAGGAATACAAGGCATATATGAATAAAAAAAAATACTCCTCTGATCCTAAATATAAGACCCTTATACATACTAGTATGAGGGTTTTACATTTAGGATTAGTATAAGGGTTTTACGTTTAGGATCGGAAGAGTACTAAATTATGAGTGATTTTTGTTTTGTTTTATAATAATGGGAAAACGGAGGAATGTTGATTTGATGCATCAAAGTGCTTTTGCAGCACGCGGGGAGGCTTTTTCCAAATATGTATGCAATTTTTATATATATATATAAAAAAAAGTAACAACAGATAACAAATCAAAAGTTTATTATATCCTATGTTGGCCACCCCCAAGTGCCTTTTTTTCCCCTTAAAAAAAATCACAAAATTGGTAAGTTCACGCATCTTTTGACTTATTTAATACACCCGTACCTAACATTCCCACATTTTCCACACCTTAAGATATTCATGACCATAAAGTAACTGATCCCGTTGGTAACGAACTATTTATAAGTTAAATATTGAGAAATTCATGCGGAAAATGACCACATGCCCCCTGTCTCTTCAGTTATATTATCACATTCTTTTGAGGGCGAAATGGTATTTATAATGTGTGTGCGGGTTATAATTAAAAACTCACCAGCCTTAGTGCCTATAAAGTGGGTTATATAATTTATTCACGAAATTTGGAGTTCGGGTTCAGGCGAGCTGGGGAAAAAAAAGAAAGATAAAAAAAAAATCCTTTGGAAAGTTGCCTCTGATATTCAGATCTAACTTAATGATGCTCAATATCATATAGTTATATAAAAAAGTTTTTAAAAAAATTAAAAGTTTAGCTTTCTTACACCTGACGACAAATCCAGCCAATTCTTTGTATTATTCTGAGCTTCAATTAGATAATTGGGCCAAACTTTTTGAGTCCTTTTCCTTAGAGTAAGATCATTGGGCCACATTATACAAATATGACTTAAATGCTAAAAGGTACTAACAAAAGAGAGCTTCATTTATATCCAAAAAAAAAAAAGAGAGAGCTTGATTCTTCATGGAACTTGATCATCTCACGGTTACATCTGACATGAATATCTTAGGACCCAATAGTTTTTTAATGGGATTTATACAATGAATTTGAGTTTGCAAAAATTAGGATTAACATGTGCACAACATCTTAAAGTATTTTTTCAGTGTGTCTAATACGAGTAGTTTAAATTATTTCGTAACTCACATGACACCTTAAGTATTTTTCCAGAAGTGTTAAGCACTATAAAATATTTTGTGATCTAATTTTGCCCTTTAAATAATAATTTATATAAGTAATCGTACCATTAAATTATTATTTTAGGAGCAATTTTAACATCATCATTAACTTAGCAAAAAAAATTTTAAATGAATGTGCATCAAGTACTTTAAAGTAAAGTTGTATCATGAAAAATACTTCAAGATTTTGGATAAATCACAAAATACTTGAGAGTATTAGATAAATACTACCTCCGGTCCTTAATATAAGACCCCGTTTGACTTTTAGTTTGGTCTTAATTATAAGACCCCAATCCATTTTGTCTCTCATATTTATGCATTTTTTTCCAAGATAGTCTTTCTAATAATTATAGTTCTAACCAACACACTTAATTAGCAAGGATATTTTAGGAATGACAACACTTATTTGTTACAAATAACTAACTTAACTTACTTCCTTAATCTCCTCAAATTAGTCAACTGGGTCTTATAATTAGGACCAGAGGTAGTATAAGAAAATCTTTCAGGATGTTGAATGCATCATAACTCAAAAATTTATTTGGGTTTGGGGACAATGTTTTTTTTCCCATTATTATTATTATTATTATGATGTTGATGATGATGTTACCTTCTCATCTACGTTCCGCCTTTACTTTCTAGACATTTGTTTGTCTGTGATAATCTGGAAATATATATATGTGTGTGTCTATATATATATATATATATATATAAAAGATATCTGCGAATGAATGTAAAATCATTTTTATGCTTTTATATTAAAATGATAAAATAATCAATGTTTATAAATTTTTTTATTAAAATCATAATAACCTTAAAGCAATATGGTTTATTTCACATCCCACGCACACACCCAAGGTCCATTATAGGTCTTTTGTTTTTTTTGGGTACAAGGTCCGTTCCGGTTGAATAAGTTACTAGTGTGGCCCAAATTAGTAAGCCTTAAAGCACAACTTATGGCCCATTTGATATTGATAATGAAATGAGAGAATTTGGACCAAAAAGCAAAAAACGATAGCTCATCTCACCCTTCTTTAGTATTTACTCCCTCCGTTCCTTATTATAAGAGACATTTGATACTAATGGCATGTTCCTATATATAAGAGACACTTAAAAGTTATCTCTACTTTTTTGTGTTGATTTCCTATTTTACCCATATTTATTGTCTCCAACTCACACTCTCTCTCCCTCCCACTTCTCTTTCTTTCAATAATTTAATTGTTCTATCTCATGCTCTCTCTCCTTATTAATGAGGGTATTTTTGGAAAAAAAATTATATTTTTTACATATTGATTGTTCTTAACTAATTTTAACTGCTTTTTTTATCAACGTAATTCGGTTATTCGTCTCTTATAATAAGGAACGGAGGGAGTACCATATTTGTTACTTGTTACTAGCTTAGATGGTAAATGTTGGAGGGGCTTAGATAGTGACAAGGGTTTAAAAATTCTTAATTTAACCCCCAAAAAAAACATTTATTATAGTTTTATAATTATTACTACCTCCAATCCTAATTATAAGAGCCAGTTAACTAATTTGAGGAGATTAAAGAAATAAGTTGAGTTAGTTATTTGTCCTAAATAGGTGTTGTCATTCCTAAAATATCCTTACTAATCAAGTGTATTAAGTAAAACTATAATTATTAGAAGGATTATCTTGAAAAAAATTGATTAAATATGAGAGACAAAGTGGATTGGGGTCTTATATTTATGATCAAAATAAAAATCAAACAGGATCTTATATTAAGAACCGGAGGTAGTACTATTTTTTGAATTTTTATGGCATGCACAAAGCCTGAGGCGGGTATTAAATACCTCAAAGGGCACATTTTAATTAATTCTAGTCAATCCCTTATGTTCAGAGCGCACAACGTTGTCTAAAAAAATGAGATGATACTGCGCACAGCCATACATGTAAGTAATATTCTATCGCATAGTAATGATTTGTATTTGGCTAAAATTTTAATTAATTTTTTTAATTTTTTGTCTCTAATTAATTACGCGCGCGTGCGTGCGTGCGTGCATGGACAAACTATACTTGATATTCAAAAACATTCAACATGATCCATCATTTAACACAGCCTAACATTGTTGAGTTCCATCGATCTACGTCAACCATCAGAGTTAAATTTGACGTTAAATTTTGTTGGGGACGTGACAAAAGGAGAATATGAATTGCCCTTTGCTTTCTTTTCAAACTAGAAAGACTGAAAATCTCACCAAAAGTATATGACACTGAAATGCCTATCTGACAAACAGCAACACAAAGGAAGGGAGACGATCCAAGCCATTGGAACGACAAAAAAGACTAAAATTTATAACAAAAAGGACCAAAATTTATACACTATTTTCATCCACCACTTCATGAAGATGGTGGCTTAGGACTCTGAACATGACGCATTTACAGGTGCAAAACTAAATAGGAAAAGGGGGGAAAATTTAAACTTGGTACATCATCCCTACTTCCAAAGATGATGCATGAGGTACACTATCTACAAAGGAAGGTGATCTGCTATTCCTTCTCAAGAATTCATAGCCAAAATTAATTACCAGCTTCTTAATCAAACTGGACCCTGGTTTTGCCCTCATATAAGAGTGCCCCATAATGTAGGCTACCCCAGATTCCCTCGCTTCCATCAGTTCCTCCAATTCTTCCTTAATGCCATTATCGATCTTTGGACTTTCCGGTATGGCAAACCTCACCCTTTTCTTTGGTTGGATCGCTTTTGGTGACTTTATTTCCCTGACCTCTGTCAAAGGTCCGGCTGACTCTAAGCTGCTATCACTGCTGTTATTGTCCAATGTATCTTCATCACTCATCAAAATTGGGTGGGAAGGACAGCTTCCAACAACTGTCATTTTGTCATCCTTTTCAGCCTCTTCGTTTGCAGCATTGGATCTTTCTGTGTCGGTTCGTATCATCTCTGCTATGCTGCACACAAGATCCTTCTCAAACTCGATGTCATCCTTGTGGACATCACGGTACCCATATCGCACAATGCACCGATAAAGTCTGAAGCCCTTTGGGCCAATTCGACCCACCAGGAATCGTTCCTCAGGTCTGACATGTGGAACTGGGACGTGTTTGATGCAGAGGAAGACGACGACCTGGTGGAATGCTGGAAGGTTGGCCACAAAGTGGGAGAAGATTGCTGGAATTCCAGATACTAGCTCTGTGTGGATAAGGCCAATGCCACGGACTCGAACAATACCTATGCTGGGACCTATGCTGAGGAGCCAGTTGATAGAGACCTTGTTTTGAACATCAAATTCATACTTCTTAAGAGTGCCATAGTGCCAAATATACATGACAGTAAGGAATACAAACGCCAAAGCAATTGGCACCCACGCTCCTTCCAGGAACTTGACAAGAGAAGCTGAGAAGAAGAGAGCCTCAACTGTCCCAAAGATGAAAACAAATCCGATGGCAAGAAAAACACTCTGGTGCCAGCATAGCACGATCACTAGAGACATCAAGCACGTCGTGACCAGCATCACTGTAATAACTGCCAGACCTGTCGTGAATAGGGACATTATGTCAGATTCATGGCTGAATAAGCAATTGCATCAGCTTGATACAGTTGGCTATTTCTCAGTCGTTGTGTTACCTGAGGCATTGCCTAAGCGCTTTGTGTCTCTGAAACCAATTGTGACAGCCAAGCACAAGAACATTAGTAGCCAGTTGATCTCAGGGATATATATTTGGCCATGGGTTTTTGATGATGTGTGTATCACTTTGACTCTTGGGAAGCAACTCAATGCAGAACACTGCTTGATGATTGAGAAAGTTCCAGTGATGATGGCTTGGCTTCCAACAACTGCAGCAAGTATAGCTATCACCAGAACGGGCCATCTTAATTTCTCTGAAATGCATGGGAGTGAAGAATACCAATCAGTCGAGAACTTGTTCAATCATGTTCATTAGTTTACTTCCACGTAAAGAACAAGTTAGGATACCTACCTGGCACAGATACGTAAAATGTGAAGTGATAATCATGTGCAATATCATGATGTTTAGAAAGATAAGCGGCTTGACCCATATATGCCAGAATTAAAGATGGATAAACCACAGCTGTAAAAGCAATCTGCAGAAATTGAACATGCATCAGATCGGATAAGTAATCCCTTTAGCTCTTTAACCAAAAGCAACTAAAATGCCGCATTTACACCCAACTTCGGTGTTTGATGACATTAGCTTTGTTACTGGATATGCATCTATATGCAAAAGAATTCCTAGTCAATAACATTTAGAAACTACAATTCTCATCCAAATAATAAGAAATATTCCAATGAAATCATGAATACATAGGAGATCAGTACCACTTTCACTTGCAACTTCAATTAGTATAAATATATAAATTTATACATCAGAAACTACATATGTCAGGAATATAACTATTGGCCATTCTCTTCTTTCCACAATGCCATCAACTTTACTCTATTTCATCTTCCTATAACAAATCTGCAGGCAAAAAATGGAGTAAGCCGGAGAAATTTTACCCAACTTTTAGACCTTATTCTTAACTCAGGGAGATTTATTCACTGAAATACCAACAATTGATGCCTATTAGATCCAATCACATTATGAAAGTATGCTAAGGTTCATGATAGCTCTGAGAATTTTAAGAACATTATGCATAAGACAGGCCCATGAAAGGAATACAAAACTCAATTGCTAAATAGCAGAAGGCTGATCCACTTAATCCTATATCAAATGGTAGCCAGAAATAAAGTAGAATACCTTGATTGATAATTGTGAAAAGTGCCCGAGATCAGCAAACATGGCTTCTGATCCTGTAAATTGAAGAGTTTCCTTAGAGGGCAATGTGAATATTGACAAAAAAACCAAAGTTGATACATCAGGCAAACGGACGAACCTGTTATGCACAGCAAAATTCCACCAAGAGACATCCAACCTCCTTTTTGTGTTTTCCTTAGAAATTGGAAAACATAATAAGGAGACAGGGCTTTATACACATGAGGATTCCAGTAAAATATATTGTATATACCGATGGCACTGATGCAGAAAAGCCATGTGATCACTATAGGAGCAAACAAGAAGCCAACCCTGTGCGTGCCAAAATGTTGGAGGGCAAACAAGATTATCAGTATGAGGCATGCAGCCGGGACTTCTACATCTGCCAGGTATCAACTTTTGAGAGTGAGTAATATAACAGCGGCTCACGTATCTTGTCTCAGACAATAGAAAAGAGTGGGATTGAGATCAAAATTCAAAATGCAGAGAAATCATAAGTGCACAACATGATGGGTAAACACCATAAATCAAAAATTTATCAGAGAAACAACTTAAATTTTCCTTTTTCTTCTTTTTTTTTTTAAAAATAAAACTATTAAATAACTGAACCTTTGATGCAGTTATAAACCACCCAAAACGAACAAGAAAAAATAAGGCTGGAATTATAAACTAGCAGTGAAAAAGGCATTGGAGGCATGTAAGTCAGGAAAGACCCATCTAACCAGCTGCCGCTGTTCTTATGAAGATTCTTGCAACATCAGAAGCCATATCAGAAGTTATCATGTTTGTTATCTGGTTTATAACTTTCAATATTATAAAGTACTTATAGCCAAGTAACTTGCCCTTCAAATTGCACAAATAATTAGAATAATTTGATTCAAGAGCATACATCAGCAGTATCTTCAGTACACACTTTAGTAATAAGGAAGTAAGGAACACCAACAAGCTGGGCAAATGTGGGCATACGCAAGAAAGGATTTAAGATCTAATAGCTCGATTAATAGCACCAATTACAAAGAGAGAGTTTTGGTGAACATACATCTGTGATGTTCCTTGGACATAGAAAGCTCAAGGCCCGAAACCGCAGAGAAAACTGCAAGCAATTATCAAACAAACTCAGTGACTGAAGGATTTAGGAATTCCTACTTCAAACTAATTTAATCATAAATATGTTGATCAAAATCACCAGAAAGAGCAGGTGTGAGGACGCCATCACCAATCACCATGCACGTTCCGATCAAAGCCAGAACAAGCAAAATATTCTGCAAAACCTTGTGCTTTTCCAACGTCGCCTTCAATCTCGAGGCAAAGCTTCTCTCTGGAGCCTTACAAAAACCATCTTTCTTATACTCAGAAAGCTCCTCGTCTGCCACCTGGCAATTAGGCATCGAGTTGACTCGGGCATGCCGGCACAGCAAAGAGTACAGAGCAAATGTACCCCCTTCGCCATTATCGTCAGCTCTGAGAACGATGAACACGTATTTGATCAGCGGGACCAACGTTAAAGTCCAAAAAACCAAAGACAAGACGCCATAAATCTCTTCGTTGCTCTCTGTGTGTCCAATATCTTCAGCAAATGTGCTCCGGTATACGTATAACGGTGAAGTGCTTAAATCTCCATAGACAACTCCGAGGCTCTGGTATGCCAAAGTCAGAACCGTCTTCCACGATTCTTTCTACGACAAAAAGAAACACAACATTCGGATTAAAAACAAACAACCCAGATGGGAGAAGCAAGCAAACTTTTATCAGATTCACAGATATGCCCAACTCACCTTAGCAACATAATTTTTAGAAATTCCAGCTTCCAGATCCATGGCATGTGCTTCTAGAAATCTAGAAGGAGCATTGTTATTGTAATTTTTAAAAAGCCCCCCAATTGCAGAAGAAACGGCCTCCTCAATTGAAGACTACAAAGGTAAAACACTGAGCTAAATGTATAAATGAATTAAATGAATTAATTAATTAATATATGACAACTTCAGGAAGATTCACTATTTCTTTATATTTAAAATTGTAGTATTATTTTCTTCTCCGGGAAGCAGCTTCCCAGATCCATGATGGGGATTTGAACAAGTTCAAGGAACCCGCTTTTCCTCGGAGTAAAATATAAAAGGCATTCAACGATGAACGACTAATGAAAACGCCCCTTCCCGGAAGATACAGACGAAATCTGAGCACAGTATTTTAATAAAAAAGTACAAGAAAACGCCTATGGTCTACCTTTATTTGAGAAGTAGTCTCGTACGGTTGAACAACCCATCAATGGCGACTAGAGGGCAGTAACAAACACGAAAAGTAACAAATAATGAGATGATAAGACTGGGAATAAAAATCTCAAGACTTGAAGAAATATTTTGCGTGAGTTTTACAGAGAGAAGGACAGGCAGAGAAAGAGTGTGAGACAGAGAGAGCGAAATCAGAGCTTTGGTGTGTGGTTGGTGGGAATGGTATGATAGGGCTTACGTCCTATTGAGAAGAGAATGAAGATTTACACATGGCCATGAGAAAGAGGAGGGGAATATATTGCTCTGAAAATCTGCCGGCAAAATTGGTGTCTGCAATCTTTTGCTGTAAAAGGGACTAAAAATGAAGCTTTTGCGAGAAACCCTTCAAGAGCCGGTCGAAGTGCGACCAATTATCCACCAAAAACCGAACTTATCACCTTTATTCTTTTCCTTTCAAAATGAAAATCTCAAATGCAAAAAAGATAATAAAGTATTGTGCTGGATCTTAATTGTGAGCCATTTGTTAGTTTCTGGAAGTCGTAGTCGTGAGACAGAATTCTTCCATAATTTTACCTGAGTGTTTGTATCGTTCTTCTTCTTATCAATAAATTAATGATAAAAAAAAATTAGGTTGCTTTCTCTATATTGTAGTCCAGAAATATTCGGCTGCTTAGAACCAACTTGATCTTACAGAAATATATAAATGTATAAGAGTTCAATACTTCAATCTTGTTCGCTGATAAAACCACCCACCGTTTGAAATCACAAAACTACTATTTTACTTTTCTAAGGGTTTAATGTTATGGTGTGAAACAACTTTTCAGCCCCCCCCCCCCTCTCCTCAAAAGGCAAAGCTTTCTCTGATTACAAAAGGCACAAGTTTGAAACTGTGGGCACTGGTAATCAACTCATCATGCTTTTCAGGGGGGAAAAAAAGGACTACGCAAAACTTATTTTTCCGACAAATTAAAAATCAAATTTTTAATCACTTATTTAAAGACAATTTGAAACTGTAACAACTGGGGTAATTCCAGATAAGTATTATTTCACTGATCAAGTTGGTCCGTCAAATCCAGATTCTGCCATGAACAGTGGTAAAGGACACTGTAATGGACATGAAAGTGAGGAAAAATATACAAAGAAAGGGACCCTTTTGAATGAATTATTTTAGAGAGTCAAAGTTGGAAGCATCAAAATTAAATGCAGCGGCGACCTAAAAAGTCTTTAGATTTGGTAGTATATTAATATAAGTTAATTTAAAAAAAGGGCAAAAAATAATAAAAATAATTCAACATTTTGTAATGAGTAAAAGCAGGCTTTGGTGGTGATTATGGCGGGTTTGAATGAGACGATATTGAGTTGACTAGGAATATCTTTTGTGGGGTTTTTGATAGGCTATCAGTATAGCAATAGGAACGTAACATAATCTTTCGCTATAAGCGCACTACCATATTTTTCTTTTCCCGTTTCTCCATTGTCGTTTTTTTTTTTGGGGCAAAGTGGAATCTCATAACATCGGTGGGCAAAAAAATGAAAAAAGGAAAAAGCATCATGATTATTCTTTGTTGAGGAAAAGTCTAGAATAGATTCCTCTTCAAACACTGTTTATTATTTCTCTTTTAGGATTTTTCTTTTCACCTTGGTTAATAATATAATATGCAAAATGGAATTGTTTTTTTCCCAACAAAATACTTTTTATTTACTGTTGAATTATTTTATTATTAGAGTCGCATTTTTTGTGAAGACAGAGAATTGAATTCTTTTTAATATTATGTGTTTATCTAAAAACTTCTGGATACTTCTGAGTTCTGACACGAGCTGTTTTTCATGAAAAAAATGCATGGAGCACTCAAACGCTCCAACTCGCTTGTCTTACGCTATGTTTGCTACGGGGTTTTCGGAGGGGAGGGGAGGGAAGTTGCTCCCCTCCTCTTGTTTGGCTGGTATAATTTTTTAGAAGGGGAGGGGAGCTCCTCCCCTCCCCTCGTTTGGTTAAGATATTTTTTAAAGAGGGGAGGGGTTTTTCTCCCCTCCCCTTCCCTTCTAGCCTCCCCTCCAAAAGTGGGGTTTTTTGGAGGGGAGACGAGAGATGATATTTTAATTCCTTATATACCCTTTTAATTTGTTAACTTCTAATCTGTCATAAACATTTCTACATAAGAGAGTTCTTTTGAGCATCTAATAAGAGGTTATTAAGATAATTATCTCCAAAATTAGTAAGCATTTGTAAACTTTTTTTCTCTTCTTCTAATTCTAAGAGGCCGTTGGTATTTTCTTTCACCTTCAAGGTCTTTTCTCTGATTGAAATCTATCACTTGTGAGTTTTTGTCTTGATATTCTATAAGTGTGTGACTCTATCTTGTAAATCAAAATTAGTGAATTGTATTATATATATATAGTTATATCTTAACAAAATAAAAAGTGAGAAAATTCATTTAAATTTTATGAGGCTAAAATAGTCAATTTTTTATTAGAACAAAATAAGGTATTATTAAAATTGCTCCCTCCCCTCCCCTCCAATCAATCCAAACAGGAGATCATTAAAATCCCTCCCCTCCCTTCCCCCTCCCTCCCCTCCCCTCCCTTCCCCCTCCCTCCCCTCCCCTTTGTAGCTACCCTCCCCTTTCCTCCCCTCCCCTTCCCTTGATTAAAATCCCTCCCCTCCCCTTCCCTCCATCGAGCCAAACATAGCGTTAGTCTATGAATATTTCTTTTGGTTGGAGGGGAGGGGAGGGGAGGGGAGGGGAGGGAAAATGAGCCCCTCCCCTCATTTGGTTAAAAATTTTGGAGGGGAGGGGAGCTAAAATGTCCCCTCCCCCATTTTGGCTCCCCTCCAAATTGGGGGTTTTTGGAGGGGAGCCAAAATTTTGGACCATTATGCCCTTATGGTTTTTTTAATATTCCATTTCTACTCATAAAATATATTATTATAATATTTATTTCAAATAAAAAATATATTATCCTAAGTAAAAAAATAAAAAATATATACATTATTATAATTAAAAATATATTATAAAAATTATTTATAAATAAAAAATTATTTGTTTTTTATAAATATATTATTTATTAAATATATTTTAAAGCTGGAAAAAAAGACAGCCTAAAGAAAATAAAATTTCATTTTTCTTAGAGCATATAAAATTTGTTAATTTGATTATTTTAAATATATTATTATATTAATTAGAATAAAAAATTACTATACCAATTTTTTAATACACATATTAACATGATAAGACTGAATTTTTATTAAATTATATAATTTAAATTAAGATGTAAATTAATTTATATAATATATCAATAAAAAACATAAACTAATATGTAAGGGTAAAATGGTAAATTGATTATTACTATCCCTCCCCTCCCCTCCTTGAACCAAACAAGGGATCATTAAATACCCTCCCCTCCCCTCCTTTTTAATCAAACCAAACAAGGTGAGGATAAAACCTCCCCTCCCCTCCCCTACCTCTCCCTCTCCTCCCTCCCCTTCCCTCCCCTCAAACCAAACACACCCTTAGGGAATTGGAATAAAGACAAATACACTGTTAAAAATAAAAGTTTTTAAAACTATATTTTCAAATTTAAATTCATCATGAACTATTGAACAGTTTTACATTAATTATTTTTTAAGTTTTAATTGATAGTACATTTCAAAATTTTCAATTCTCTTGTTTCTAAAATAAAAAATGGGTCAAGGCATCGATAGTTAAAAATAAGGTAATTAAAAGAGTCCTTTTTAACTAAGTTGTGAGAATGAAAAATAGCTAGGATGAAGGAGTGGCATAATATTAATTTATTAATACAATTAATAAGAAAAGGGAAAATGACAGAAAAATTATTCCTAGATTTCAATATCCCCAAATAATCACTTAAATAAGTAAAATTTTAGTTTAAGTAATCAAATTGAGATTTGTAAATTTGTTGAAATGACTATATTGTCATTTTTTTAAGAAAAAAATCAAACACCCTTATCGGTTAGCCGCTCGTCGGAGCTCCAATGACTAGTCTTTGAAGCTCCAGCATTCAACAACTATTTTTTGGAAAAAAATTTCAAGTCTAGTAATACAATTAACAAGTTTTTTGGCATTTTTAACAAGTTCGGCGTAGTAATTAACAACAGTTTTTTAAAAAAATTCAAAAGATAGCATTTGTACAACTTCAATAACAAGATTAATAAATTCGGTATAGTATTTAATAACAGGTTTGTAAAAAAATTTAAAAAGTGGCATTTTTACAACTTTAGTAACACGGCTAACAAGTCATGTAACGTTACGATATTAACAATTCTCATAGCGCCAATACAAAATTTTCCTATGAAAGTTGATGTTTTTAATATTAACTCCCCATGAATGTTGTAAAACGAAAATTTCCCATTTATTAGTCAGCCAGTATGATTATGAGAGTCATTAATATCATTACATGACTTATTATTAGAGGTGTTAATAGCATTATGAGAGTTGTTAGTATCGTTATAAGCCTTGTTAATCGAGTTCTTGAAATTGTAAAAATACACTTTTTAAATTTCTCAGAAATTTGTTGTTAAATGTTATGCTGAACTTGTTAATCGTATGAGTAAAGTTGTAAAAATATCACTTTTTAAATTTTCTGAAAAACTAGTTGTTAACTACTATATTGAACTTGTTAATATTGTTAAAGAATTTGTTAATCACATTACTGAACTTGAAAAAATTAAAAAAAAAAAAAGTTATTAGCCACTGAAGCTTCGATGACCCGTTGGTGACCTGTGGCCCACCTAAACTTCAACCGTCGTTGTCGGCATCTGAGCTCTAATGACAGACCAACAGGTGAGGGTGTTTGTTTGTTTTTTTTTTAAAAATAATATGGTCATATCAGTAAATTTATAAATGTTAATTTAGTTATTTATATCTAAACTGAAATTTTGTTTATTTAGATGGCTATTTGGAAGTTTCATTATTCAACTATCTTTTTTTTTTTTGTCTTTTTCCCGTAAGAAAATTGACAGGGGAGAGATTAAGCGGCAAAAAATTTCTCACATTTTCTTGTGAAGATAAAAGGAATATGAATGCAACTTTTGACGGTTTAAACTTCTAATGTGAAACATGCAATGCAAGACAAGATAACCCATAAAATGGCCGACCAAGTTGCTTTTTGAAAAACGTCACCTGTTGAGAGTTTCACACATAAATGTTGCATCAATCACACGTCAAGTCCATGTTGTGTGTCATTTAATTGAGCTCCTTTAATTCCTAATTCAATGTCGGCCCTCGAATTTCATCTGCTTTGGCCTGTGCGGCAAATAGCTAAAATCATGATTTTGGGACTCAAACTATGATTTAGGTAAAAAATTTGCTAAACAGTGAGAAAATGAACAAATGACGGTTTTAGGTTCACAGTCATAGTTTCAAAAACAAAAAAATCATTTTGCTTCTAACTCAAATTAGAAAGTATGATTATGCCTGTCAGAGTAGATCCTAACGATAATATGACTTTAACACCCTTCAATTATTTATTTATAAACATATTTAATCTTATAATTTATAAATATATATACACATATTAATTATTTATTAATTACACTATCTTATATATTATTAATTATGTTAGCCAAAAATATATTATTAACAATTTTATTCCTTCAAATTAAAATATATTATAAAATCTATCTTTTATATAATTATCATGTTAATTTATGCTATTTTTTAGTAATTTGCATATATAAAAAAATACTTCTGATAACAATTATCCAAACACTCTCACTTTATCAGAATCACTTTTTCACACAATCTATTCTTTTAAAAATCTATTTTCCAGAAGCTATTCTCTAAACCATGATTTGGTTTCATTCAAACACCTCCAATTAACAAATATAAGCATAACAGGTTATTATAATTCTCCCCTCTTTTTCAATTTACAAGCTAGTATTTGGACATAAATTATTTTTATTTCAACCGACTTTTATAAATTAAAATTGAGGTAAAATTCAATTAATATAATATGATTTATATTTATATAGACTTTGAAAAAAATTGGTTTGATATAAATGTGTTTAGATAATTTATCGAAAAATCACTTACAAAATGTTCAAATATGATAAACAGCTAACAGTCAAAAGCTCATGAGTCAAAAAAATTACTTTAACTTAGAGCTAATATAATTTTTGCCACTAAATTTGTTCTCATTTTAATTTTGATCTATCAAATTTCAAACCTTAAGTTTTTTTATTTAAAATATTAGTCCTAATAATTTGACAAAAATTTGGATTATTTTCCCTGGGAGACCGTTTTAAAACTTGAGAAATCAAAATCAAAATAAGAAAAACTTAAAAGACTAAATATTATATTAACTCTTAATTTTAACTTTAAAATGATTTTTTTCGAAACCACTTCAGACATTTTTTTTTATTCAAGCAAATTTTTTATTTCAACTAACTTTTGAGATTCCCTGTCACTATTTACTATTATAGTATTTTTTCTGTCCTTAATATAAAATTTATTTTATAATATAATTTGTATTATCAAGTAGATCATATGTTAAGGATAAAAACGTACTATTTACCTGTAAACTTTAATTTTATTTTGTTGAAATGTGTGTATATATTAAATAAGAATAAATTTAAAACAAAGTTAGTAAGATTTAACTTTTTTAAAAAAATTTTGATAAATTTCCTTATGATTAGAATGGAGTAGTCAAAATTTTTCTTGATTCATCGAAGAAGTTAGCATCATTAAATAAATAGTTTTTTAATAGGTCATAATTTTTTTTATTTCTTTGATATTAATGGATATGTTTATATTTATACACACATATTGGTGGAAGCTTCTGGCCAATTGGCCAAGGGACAACTCCGTGGCTGGATTTATGTCGTCTTGGGTTACACTCACACTTTACGGGACACGGTGGTCTCCAACATTCTTATCTTGCGCCATCACAACTTGATCATATATCATTAATTATTATTAATTTTTTGTAGAATTATATTTTTATGCGATACTAATCTAAATTGACAGATTAATTTGTCTTCTATTATTACGTGTTTTTCCATCTGATTTGACTTCTAATTTCTGGAAAAAAAATTAGCTGCACCAATCAAATTATATAGTAGAAATGATTTTGATTTTTTATGTTTGCTTTGAGAGATATTATATAAACTTAAAAAGACATATTTTATCTTCAATAAATATAAAAAATTTAAATCAAGACAATTATGTAAGAATATGACTTGTTATAAAGGAGCTAATTAACAAGAAACTGAATATAATTGAATCCACTGCACATCGCGCGGGTAACATTCCACATGCATGCGCTCCACGTGTAGTTAGATAATTGCGACACCTGGAGGACAGACAATGTTGACCATATTCAAGCATTTGAGACAGACAGTATTTAAACGCAGATACGCTGTTTTATGATTCCTCTGAAAAATGCAACTTCCGTCTCAAAGTCTTAAAGACTTATCGTATAATATAATTTATATATTATAAAATAAGTCTTATATTTAAAATATTATATTATAAAATAAATTTTATATTTAAATTATTACACTATAAACTGAGTTTTATATTTATGATTAGAAATAATATTTCTAAACAAGAAAGCACATTTAAATTTAGTGTATGATTTTTGATTAATTAACAACATAACAGACGTGTGTTTTCTAATTACTTGGGAAAGTATGCACTTATTTTTATTAAAAAAAAAAGCCTAGATATAATACACAGTGGATTTTTTTTGCTTGTGAATTTTATGTTATATATATAGGTTATGTATAGTTTTTTTTTTTCCGTTGATATTGAAAAATGATATGAAATTATCTTATTTTGATTTTGATCGAAAAACTTGTTGTAAATATACATATGTACTCCCTTTGATTCTAAATATAAGACATATTTTATAATGTAATTTACACTATAAAATTAGTATTATATTTAGGACAGGAAGAGTAACAATTAAACAAACTACTACCGTGTTGAAAATTAAACAATTGGACTGGACACTTGTGATGTCACTTTTTCTTTTTTCTTTTTTTACACAATTCTCATCTCAGACCACAGCTTAAATTCAGCTAATTATTATTTTTTTAAAAAAAGAAACTAATATTGATTCTAGAGTATAAGGAACTATATATCACCGCGCGCTTAACTATGACTTAATAATAATAGTGGGTATAACATTTGGATTAAAATAATGAAGCACCGGGACATTTCACTGAATCATTAATTAATACTACATTCGGTCCTAATTATAAGAGCCAGTTGACTAATTTGAAGAGATTAATAAAATAAGTTGAGTTAGTTATTTGTCCTAAATAGGTGTTGTCTTTCCTAAAATATCATTATTAATCAAGTGTATTGACTAGAACTATTATTGTTAGAAGGGCTACTTTGAAAAAAAAAATAAATATGAGAGATAAAGTGGATTGAGCTCTTATATTTAGGATCAAAACAAAAATTAAATAGGGTCTTATATTAAGAGTCAGAAGTAGTACATCAATATATAAATATAAAACTTCAGCACTAAAATTAGGGAAAAAAACAGAGTGAGAAGGTACACTTGGCGTCAAATTAAAGTAAATTAGAAAATGTGTTTGATTTTAAGACGCGTAGCAAGAAGAGGCTAAGGATGAATAAAACAGGAAAGTGAAGGGAAGTCATTTTCTTGTTGGCTGCAAATTGCAGATGCGTACGCACAGAGAGAGGAATTAATTACAATTAATTATATATTTTAATTGAGTTTGTTGAGTTCTCTGCTCATCATTTGGCTTCTTAATTGTTTGTTTTCAAAAAGGACTTGCCTTTAATTATTCCCTCCTTATCAAAACCTAATTATACTTCACACCATTGATAATGACACCTTCCTTCTTCCCACGCCACTACTATTTTGCTTCATCTTGATCACTTCAATTCATTAAATATTAGCACAACTTATATAATATATCTTCTTCTAATTAATTATGTTAAAAATCATGTGGACCATGATGCAAGTTAAATAGCCTGCGTTGAGTTGTAGTATTTATAGTTTATAAATAATATAGTTTTTTATAAAAATTTTATATATTTTTATATTATATTAAATTTTGTGAAATTTATATAGTTTATCCTTTTTGTGAATATTGTGAAATTTACTCTCAATTTTAATACCTGCAATAGAATATGGGGTCCACTTTAAACTAATATAGAAATTAACCTAGGTGGCTCATTGGGCGCTCGATTAGGTAAAGCATGATTATACCCACTAATTAACTTCATTAGCTGGTGGCGAGCTGCCATAATCCGTATTGTTAGTTAGGTCAATAAGCCAAAAACTACAGGCAAATAATATAGAGAGAATTACAACAAGATCAAAAAAAAAAAAAAACTACCAACAAGTCCCAATAACAAATTAGAAATTATTTTTTTATTCTAAAACTTGTTATTACTGACTATTTAGATTATTATTGGGATTTTTAATAATTATGATTCTTTTTTAGAACTTGATTGCAATTCTTCCAGTAATATACAATATAATTCAACACCTAATAATTAACGATACCAAATAAAAGGCATATGTGATCTCAGCACACACATTTATATATAAATATTTCTTCGGATTTTATGTATAAAATATAAATAATGGAATTACATAAATAAAAATGTTATTTAAAATTCTAAATATTTTTTAAGGACATCTTATAAATAAGATCAGAAGTAAGTAAGAGGTATTAGTTAACTGGATTTGTCGTCTTGAATGGAACTCTTAGGGAGGAATTTTCAACAAGGTATTAGGAAGATTGTGGTCATAAGACCAAATTAAATAAAGGTGACGCTTGGAAAAAAAAATTAAGATTGATGCAATCACACTAAAATTTAATATAGATTGCATCATTCACATATCTTTTCATAGTTCATATTAATATATTACATTAATTGATTCTGTCTCAAAACACGAGGATTATTTTATAAATAAAGAGCCAGCTGCCCAGCTGGATTCAGGCTTGCAGCTGCGAGTTAAATGTTAATTATTGTTTAAAATATTTTTTATTATTAATTTTTAATTAGAATACAGTCAATGTATTATTAAATTAAAGAATAGATGTTAATCTGTAAACACTACTACATGCTCACAATAATTTAGTTAAAATATTTAACAATGACAACGTAAACAAATATTTCCTTACATCTATTAATATATTAATGTACAAGTATAGTCGGTGTTTCTGATAGCAAGATCTTGCAAAATTCTGCCTTTTGTTTCTTTTTGCTGTCGTGCAAGCCGACCTACATATGATAACATTATCAAATATTAAATGTTATGTACAAATAATATTATTATTTGTAGCTTTGTCGACAAGAGAGGTTATTACCATTTTTCTAATTAAAAATAAAAACATTAATAACAATTCTCATTTTATTAGGTGGGCTAGACCGTATGAATCATACACCGCTGTAATGTTCTATTAATAGCTAAATTTTTAAATAGGCAGTTAATCACAAAATTTTGCTCAATAACTTTATTACGTGTTTTATTTAATTAGTTTTTGTCTATCCTCTCTAAAAGATTTCACGCAGTTTGATCTTTCCTCCTCATCAATAGATGTTGTTCATACTTGATTTCACCTCAAACGATTTTCTATTTTATTTTCACTGTTTTAAAAGGTACCTGTTAAAGGCAAAGCTGTTGTTCAGTCAAAAAAAAAAAAAAGAAGGACAAAGCTGCTGGTTTGTCGCCAAGGGAAATGCTGATGTGTTACTTTGTACATATTTGTTTGTTTATATGATTGAGTTTGTTTGAATACATGTATTATTAACAAGTTATTAGTTGAGATGATAAGTGGTGTAATTGAGGAGGAAAACACAAGTTTGAATATCAAAAAGTACACTTGTTGGGAGAGTTTTAACCTTAACGCTCTCAGCCTGATAGAGATTAGTTTCACATCTAACGTAGCTTGAGATACCCTGAATTATACTTTAAAAAAAAAAAAAAGAATACATGTGTATTAAGCATTAGGAGGGTTTTAACCTTAACGTTCTTGGTCTGATAAATATTAGTTTCAAACTTAAAGTAGCTTGAGATACTCTGAATTATTTGAAAAAAAAAAAAACACATGCGTACTAGCTACTAGGTATTGGGTATGGTTGGATTTCTGTTTGTTTTACAAAGTTTGCAAAACGTGCTTTTGGCTCAAACGCGGAATGAATAACAGGTAAGATTACCAGATGATTATGAGGTTTAGGAGTATAATTACTTTTCTTCAAATATGGGTTTAAAAATGACAAACAAACAAAAATTCATAGTTGTTTCGACGACTCTAACGTGAGTTGGAGCCTTGCAAATGAAAACTAGAAGTAGTTTAGTTCTTAATTTGAAATAATTACTGAGAAGGATTTGAACTTGAAATTTGAGACATCTTCCTTGAGTCATTGACAGAACTGTCAAAATATTATGTTCAATCAAAACTTAATCTGGTATGTTTTGTTTGCGATCTAATGAACTAATTAACAATTATTGCAAAATCATACGTCTAAACAAATTGATAAATTTAAAAACTTTTATTATAATCTTTTTAAATTAAAAGTAAAAAATTTATACATTCACACGTGATCCTAGATTCAAACAAATTCTATCTAATTTACATTATTAATTTTGATATTAAGGTAAAGAAATGTCTGGGAGAGTTTTATTTTGATAAGACAAATAAGACTTAGTTGAAAGCATCTAAGCCATTGCCTGGGATAATTTTTAAGCTGGCCAATTAAGCACAGTTTGAAAGTACTTAGAAAAGTGAGGTAATGTTAAAATTATTAACTAATTTTCTTAATTTATGTAAAGCAGTAAAATGTATTTTATTCAGAAGAATGAAAGAAGGACAAAAATATGCATAATGTTATATAAACCAAAAAAGCACGGAATTCAATTTTTTAATGATAAAAAGCAAAAAGGTTTTAATTTCTCTCTCACACACATATTTAGAGATTAGTTAATTACTACCTCTACTCCTTAATATAGTATCTAGTTAATTAATTTAAAAAAATTAAAAAATTAATTAAATTATTTATTTGTAGTAAATAGATATTGTTTTCTAAAATACTCTTATTAGTATTGTAAGTTTGAATTACAAATTGGTGGTAAATTCTTAACACATGCAACTATTATAGAGACTATTTGAAAAATAAATAAATAAATATTAAAATAAAATAAATTAAAATCTTATATTTAGGATCAAATTAAAAATTAAATTAAATCTTATATTAAGAGACAAAGTAGCTTATGTAGTAGTATGTATATTTGCTTCACATATCTATATCTGTTTGTCGTCTAGTTAGCTCATTTAATGACAAAAAACTATTGTTGTATTTGCTCAGTCAAATTTGAAGGGCGACAAAATATTATGGGAAGGACATAAAAATCATTATCCTATTTTCTATCCGATGTAAGCAAAAAATTGTCCTTCCAAAACATGTCACACTCATTGATAACAACAGACGATTGAAAAAAAAAGAATCATTCACAGGATATTCCGTTGCAGTTCTAAAAACTTCTATAAAGATACGCATGCATATTTAGACTGATATCCTCTATGTTTTTATTCATCAATCACTTATTATAAGCAATTCATTTTCACATTTATCAGTCATTTTATTAAAGCAGTTAATTTTTTTTAATAGTATGCTTAATACAGATATTTCTGAGTACTTATGATGGATAAATTGATTGATGAAAAACATGAATAAGATATAGTTAAGATTTTTTTGTATTTAATTAAGAACATTTAAAAAAAGATGATGTAATTTTAAGAATATAAACAAATTTTAAATAATTTTTGTCCATATAAATCAATTAGATTCGACTTATAAAATGAAAATAATAAAAGTGGTTGCAACATTTATAAGTTTGATTTATATAACTTAACTGTAAATGCGGATGGAACCTTGAGATATATTTATATAACAATGTTAATTTTACTTAAAAATGACAAAAATTTAATTTAAGTATTTTTCCACAGGCTTGAATAAGACCAAAGGAGTAGTTATTATAATAACTAATAAGCGTCGTCTTATTAGACAATTGTGTCACGTCATTATATTCTACCAGTAATTAAATTATTGATTTTTTTGTGAGAACTATTGGATAATTCTGTTAATAAAATAGTTTCACTCAATAATTTCGAGTTTTCAAGGTTTCAAGAAAGAGGATAATAATAATAATACACATATTTTCAGTGAGTGTGGGGTTGAATGAAATTTACATTTGAATTAGTGTGTCTGAAATCTATTTTATTAGCAATTTTTTTACAAGTAAAATTATTAATATTCTTAGAGGAAGAATTAATGATCTGTTTGCCTTTCTTTAATAGTTTAGTTTAATTAGAACCAAATTTAGACTTTAATTTATTTCATTTTGGAATTATATGAGGCAATGGTATCCTATCTGTAAGTATCAGTTATCCTGTTTATACACGCAAATATATCATCAATTAAATATTTACCATATTCGCTTACTTGTATGACTTCTTTTCTTGTCCCATTTGTTTTTGTTATTCAGTTGACCATGCTTTAATTTTCCTCTTGGATTATTAATTGTTGATTCGTATGATTCTATTTGATTTATAAAATTCTGAAACCTGTAGCGTATTAATAATCTTTAATCAAAGTTTATGTACTAGTAAGCCACATGTGAAGTTGACACTCAAGATATGTGTAATGAGTATAGACAAAAATAAGAAGTAAATAATTAAATAAAATTATCATATTTCATAGGTGACATGCAGCGTGATGGAATTTGGTTCTTGGCCAACAACTTTATATAATTGGAAGTTTAACGAAAGTGATGCCAAATTCATTTTTTTAAAAAAAAAAACCAATGAGATCATGATGATGCAATTACTAAGTTTTCCGTTGTAGAAATCAAATTGAAGTTAGAATATGACTAACAGATAAGTTACCCCAAATATTACAAAAATATGTGTAAGGATATTACAAAAAATATAACTTCCTTTTTTAAAAAAAAATATTTCTTGTGCTCGTTAAATGAAAATATTATTTATTATTAGTGTAGTGACGGGGGAAGAGGAATTAATCCACTTATCAAACTAGGATGACAATATTAGATTCATGTAGGCAAGTCACATGTTAGTCAAATTTAATTAGATTCTTTTTTTTTTAATATATAGAATTAAGAGATTTTTTGAAAAAAAAAACAGAGAGAGGGAATTTTGGAGGGTTTAAAGCTCCATTGGATCCAGAAGCCTCATGAGAATTGAAAGGCTTATGGGTGTTTGGCAACCTCCAAACCATAGTTTCAGAAGTACTTTTTCTCAAAACGAGACAAATTCCTCTACATATTTATTTCATAAACTGTAAAAATATTTTTGAAACCATGGTTTGGTTTCTATCCAAACACTCCTAAACAACTTCAATTGGATGGATCACCTGATACCCAATATTGTGAAGGAGATCATAGATCTTATCGATCATGTGAAACCGATTTATTTGTTTTGTACACATTTTCAGGGAAAGCCAGTAATTGTGTCAACTAGATTAGTTGTTAGACTTGCAGGCCAAAAAAGGACTACTTGTTAGACTCACTGCATGAACATTGACTTTATGACTATTCACAGTCCCCCTTCTTGGATCCTTCCTTTGTATATACAGTAATTCCATGGACTTTCTTTGAAAAATATTGCATTGAATTATTCACTTGTAAATGTGTTTCTAACAAATATTGAGCGTAACAAGCTGTCTTTAGGTCTCAACTGCCATGATTAGTCCATCTTTTGGTCTTTTGGTTATTCAAGTTATCACTTTCTGTCTTTAATACTACCTCCCGGAACTTATAATTAGGATCGGAAGTAGTATAAAAGTAAAATAACTAATTAAAAATACTAAAAAATTGTTTAAATTAGTTATTTGTAATAATTAAATGTTATTTTTTTAAATATCCTTAATGATGATATGGATTAGAATAAAAATCCTTTAACGTGAGCAATTGTCATAAGAATTATTTTTAAAAAATGAATACTTATGGAAGACAAAGTGAGTTGAAAATTTTATATTTAAGGAAAAATTAAATCTTTCATTAACTTTTATATTCAGAATCGAAGGTACTACTTCCGGTCCTTAATATAAGAGCTAGTTGACTAATTTGAGTAAATTAAAAAAGTTTATTAAGTTACTTATTTATCATTAATACGTGTTATCTTTCTTAGAATACTCTTATTAGTAATGTGTACTAAATAGAATTGTCATTTGATGGAATCTTTAACATACACAATTACTATGAGAATTATTTTAAAAAAATAGATAAATATAAGATACAAATTGAATTAAAATCTAATTACTGAATTAAAAGTTAAACTAATTTTTATATTGAAAATAAGAAGCAGTAGTATTTAAGAGGTGGGAAAAACAAAGTGAATGAAATGGAAGCGAGGTAGAGGACAGTTAAAATGATGACTACATGAATGGGACGCAAATGCACAACTGCCCCAAAAGTGTCTTTTGATAAGCTTTCATTTAATTCAATTCTAACAGTGATAAATGATAATTCGTCTAACTACCCATTTTGTTTCACAACTGAACCCACAGTCTTTCCCATTGGCAGTTCAAAACCCCCCCACCACCCCCCTTCTTTTTCTCCCATAACCAAACAAAACCAAAAGATCATAAACTTCTTTTTCCCCTCCCTTTTAGTAATATTTATAAATTTTAATTATTACTTGCTAAAATTTAAATAGGGTTTTATTTTATAGTATTCATCATTCAAAATAAAAATATCTCTTACTTTCACAAACAAGATTTAGATATTGGATTAAAATAATATGCTACCAAAAAAGGGAAAAAAAACCTTAGTGTTTATGATCAACTTTTGAAACTGAGATAAATGAATTACGCAATCTAAACAATTTTTGAATAATTTTGATAAAAATAAGTTAAAAAATAAATAATTTAATGCTCACTGTATGAAGACACATCAATCTATCAATAAAACACTAATAATGTCATTCATTTCTTAAAACAGAAACAAAGGGTTAAAGTTATTTGTCCGAAAGAAAAAGTTATTTTTATCAAAACTTTATAACTACACTTATCCTTTTTTTTTGGGGGGGAAAGAATTGAACTCATTAATCACTCTCCCCCTTTTCCAACCAAAGGGTTAAAGTTAAGATAAATACATTGCACTGTGTTTACATCAAGGTAAGTTCTTTGTATTTAGACGTTGGAGATATTTTCCGATCAAAATGCACTCTTTACATGATGATGACTCGTTCATTGTGGATTTGAATGCTTAATTTAGATAAATCATAAATCAAATTTATTATTATTTTATTTTATGTTTTCCAAAAGGAACCCTCCCTTCTCGGTGGGAAACTGATCTGGACATTTTGTGATAGTGATGCAGATTTTGTTGAAGGCCAGCGCACGTGACAGGGACTTTATAAATGGTTTCAGCTATATAAGGATTAAGGATGTCCGAAAGCAAAAGGCACCCTCCTGGATAAACATGAAGAATTTCGATAGAATAAACAAGCAAGGTCCCAAAAAAGATAAAAAGGAAGCCAAAAAAAAAAAGAAGAAGCAAAGGTGAAAATTTGAAGTTACCTCTTTATAATTGAGAATCAAGAATATTGAATTTCAACAAAAATAGGAATAAAGTTAAATACATCGGCGAGATGATAGTTAAAATTACACAACAACAATAATAATTAATGTAAATATAAAATTAATGCAAAAATGTTTACAAAACTGTAAAGCCCAATGCACATGGACCTGGAAAAGAGGGCCAATAGAGAGTTCAGTGGCTTCTTAGCCCATGAACATGAAATGTAAGAGAACCCTAAATTTAACACGTCTAAAGATGTTACTCTTCCAATCTTTAATATAAAACCTAATTATAGAATTAATTTTAATTCTAAATATAAGACCTATTTTTCATATTTATTAGTTTTTTTTTCTAAATTATCCTTATAAATATTCCCTCCACCGTAATCAAGTAAAAAAAAAAAACGATATTAAGGAAGGTGATTATAATATTTTAAGTAAAACATGTCATATTTCTTATAATTAACTAACTTACCTAATTTTTTTTTAATCTAATCAAATTAGTTAAATAAAACATTAGAAGAGTATAACCCAAAAAAAAAAAAAGCCCAAAGCTGAAAATTGATGTGGTAGCAGAATTTTAAGAATAACTTTTGTAGGGAATTATAAGGGGGGCGCATAGACAGACAAATAATCGCAAAAGCATCTCAGAAAATTATACATGAAATGAACTGGCTCAACGCAGCCAATGACCAAGTCAAAGTACTAAGAGAATTTCTTGGATTCCCAGTGGAGAAAAAGAAACAAAAAAGGAAAAAAAAATTAACCAGGCTAATCATCAACGGACCTGTAAGCACTTTACAATATTTTTCACTGGAGTTCTCTTTTGAGTTTTGATACACTTGTCCATCTACAATTGGTTATGTCACAAATTTTCTATATACCCAAGCTACCTAGGAATTTTTCATGCTTCAGAGATCAGAAAGAATTACATGGATGAATCAGACCATATATGTCATCCCTACTTGAATTATATTGGTGTGAGGTACTCTCATGCTTGCGGTACCTTGTCTGCAATTCTTTCTCAAAAATGCATAGAAATAATTTATCAACAATTTCTTGAGGAAAAAAGAGTCCTTCCTTGCCCTCACATTCCCATGTCCAAGCAAATAGGTGCATCCAGATTCCATCGCTTCTCTAAGGACTGAAAGCTCATATTCAAGACTAGGGTCTTCCTCAGGGCTAGCATCTTCCTCAGATGGCATATAACTAGATGTTATTACAGATGATGCAGCCCCTGGTGCAGTAGGAGTTCTTGTTTCTTGGGAATCTCGACCATGCATAAGAGGAATCCTAAGTTCATCCTCACACCCATCGCTAGAAGGAGGATCAGAATCCCATGATCTCTCTGAAACATTATCTCCATCCTCAGTTAAGTTGCCCTGCATCTCTAAGGCAGTTTCATGAGCCTCCCTTCTCAAGAATTTCTCAAGGCTTTCGATAAGAAGTTGCTCAAACGCATGGTGATCTTCCTTTCTCACATCTTTGTAGCCGTACCGGGCAACACACTGGAACATATGGTAATCCTTGGGACAAATTCTTCGAAATAGGAATCTTTCTTCTTGAGGAACCACGGGAATTGGAACATATTTGATGCAAACAAAGACTATAGTAGAGTGGATAGCTGGGAGGCTCAAAAGGAACTGTGCAAAAATGGAAGGAATGCCTTGTACGAGTTCATTATATAGCAGCCCTATTCCCGGCAGTCTGACAGTTCCAAGATTGGAGCCAAGGTCACGCATCAGATCCAGTGAGATCTTCTGCCTGACTTCACTCTGGTACTTCAACACACTCCCATAGTTCCAGATGTACATCACAGAGAGGAGGAAAGTAGAAAAGACGAGGGGAAGCCAGCCACCTTCAACTATTTTCGATAGGACAGAAGACATGTAAATGAGCTCCACTGATCCAAATACCAGCGGGAAACAACACGCCAAGAACAAGTTGGTCTTCCAGATTAGAAGCATTACAAGTGTCACTAAGGTGGTGCTAACCATCATAACACCTACTTCAGCAATGCCTAAAAAGAGCAATATAAAAAGCGTAAGTAGACATGCCACAAATGGGAGTATGGGACCAAGTATTAGGTATGCGTGCCGTATGCTTTTAGCATGATTTGGTCCATTCAAGTTGTAAATAAAAATTCAAAACCTCCGGATTCATGAGAGCCAGTGGTTGGTGTTATAATTACCATTGTCAAAGTCCCTAAAGACATCTAGAGTTATGCCAATACAAACTTGCACGTGGGTGCAGAAATAGAAGATAAAAGTTCATCTGAATACGAGAGAAGTAATCGATAATTGCAAATTAATCAATATAAGAGGCATTCTGGTTCAAGTAATTCCATTACACGATTTTTGACGCGTTGCCAAATTGTAATTTTGAACTGGTTAAAATGCCGGTGTGAAAACTAGAATGCCGAAATAACCACCAAGCAGGAACCATCATCCTTGAACCAAAGTAGAAACGACAGGATATCACCCAAAAAAAAAAAACAAAAAGAAAGTAGAAACAATAGGAAGAAATACTCAGAAAATTGAGATGGTGATTTGTTACCATATGCATTTGCTATGTCAGTAGTGCTCTGGAAGAAGGAAATGACCACTATGCACATGGTCATAAGAAAATAGTTCATTACAGGGATGTAAACTCGACCCATTTGCTTTTTTGAGGTGTGAATTATCTTGAGCCTTGGGAAGCAGCCCAAAGCCATAGCTTGCCTTACGCATGAGAACGTAGCAGATATCATTGCTTGGCTGGCAATCATAGCAGCAAGAGAGGCTATCACAAACACGGGCCAGAAGAGGCTTTCTGCATGAAGAAACAAAAATACAAGGTATAAAAGAGATTATAATACAGAACAAATATCTCTAAAATAGGAGTTTGAAGAACAATGAATCCTATTTACAGGCATAAACAATTATCTATTGACAAATCACCTGGAACAGAAGCGTAGAATATTTTTGAATAACAATTAGGGTACTTCATCAAATAAGCAGCTTGGCCCATATAAGCGAAGAGGAGACATGGAAATACCACGCAAGTAAAAGCAATCTGTAGTATCAATTACATGGAACACTTGAGCTAAAAAATTCGATACTTCATAGGCAAACTTATGGGATCACAAAAAGGTACAAACCTGTATTGCACGTACAGAAAAATGACCCAGATCAGCAAACATTGCCTCTGAACCTGAAGAGAAAACATACAACCAAGTCGTCTAAGTTCCTGGTTCCTTGTCTTTCATACAATTGAAACGGTCGTTTTCATGCTTCACAAATTTCTCACTTTAATAAGAAAGCTTCATGGCTCTAATTAGAACCCAAGTAATTGGCAAGCTTGAAGTCAAGTAATTTATCTTAAATCAACAGAGTCTTCATTATCTGTGCCTTCTGAATGGCAAAATGGTATAAATTAAGCTAATAAAACTATTAATCTTGTGACATTCTCGAACATGGAGAAAAAGACATACCTGTAATACACAGAACACAACCACCAAGAGCAGACCACGCCCTAGTGGTGTTCTTCTTGAAGAAATAATAGATATAGGCTGGATTGAATGCTTTCAGGACCTTAATATCATATGTTAATATATTATATATCCCAATAGAACCCAGAGAGAAGAACCATAAAGCGATAACAGGGGAAAACAGGAAAGCCACTTTGCTGGTACCAAACTTTTGTATGCTAAACAAGCCCAGCAGAACTACGATTGAGATAATGACCACAGCTTCTGCAAGAAACACAAAAAATTTAAGCGATCCACAATGCTAATGCTGTCAATTGTCCACATTGCCCACAGTTCTAGAATAGAGATAAAAAGCAGCGTTCTTGAAGAAACCTAAAACTCAATAGGTCCAGTTAATAGTTCAGACTGAGAGAGAGACAAAAATTTAGCATCTATTTCTCACTTTTTTCTGAAGCACTATGAACAGAGATGTTCACAAATTGTTTTTAAGGCAGAAAAATTACCCAACCTACTCAGGCCAAAGCACTCCTCGCTCATTAATTAGAAAGACTTTTACCTCATGGACATTTGGTCCAGAAAATTTTGAAGAGATATCTGCAATTTCTGAATGTAACTTCTACTAAAATGTCACAAATTCATTTCTTCAAAGATAAGTAATGACTTTAGGCATATCTTCCTGAAACAGAAAAGGAAAAACACACCACGAGGATTTCCATCTAAAGTTAACATGCATGTGAATGAGGTTTTCAGGTACTATCAATCTAACAATGGGAAAGTGACTAGGGATCTTTTCATAAACCACCTCCACTCCCCATTTCATGAGTTTTCGCTTTGATCTCATTATTTGTTTACTAGTTTTTTGTCGAACATGGGCACCAATTCACATATTACAGGAAGAGGCCCAATATCTGAATAGTGGTGCAGATCATGTGAGGGGGTACTCTGGGATTTTCTAGTTGACAATTAGAAGGAGAGACGGCTGTGTGTGTGTTGCATGGGTGGTTGTTTCGGGGAGGGGAGGATATTTTGGATAATCTCTCGGAGAGGCTGTGCCTATCAAAAGCACAGGGTTGTGTTGCCTTCTGTTTAGTTTAGCGTATTCCTCCATTAGACTCACACTCTGGAGAGATTTGCGATTGAATAATACCACCTTGGGGCTGTTCCATCATTTTTCAGCTAGAAATAAAGGTAAATTCAAGGGGGAGAATAGGAAACTATACCCACTTGTACCAATTCCATTTATCTCATCTTGCAGTCCACTTATGGAAGACATCACTGCAACAGAGAAGCATTGTGATTATAATTAAGTTGCAGCACAAACAATCTTGTTTTCTCTAAAATACATTCCAATATAACTTTGAAAAAAGTAAATAAAGATCCCACTAAAGAGATTATAAGGAGGAGTGGAAGCAAATAGCCAATTCAATCAATTCAGCAAAGTCTAGTCCCAAACCCCAAGGGACCCAAAGTACAAGCTCATTAAAGGAAAGTATATATATGTACCTGGTTTGCCCCTAGTAAATTAAAATACTCTGAACTTCAACCAGTAAATAAATGGATCATGCCAAGTGGAATGAAAGCACCTGTTTCAATTGAGGGGGCACTGCAATGCTTGTCACGCAGTGGTAACTGTTTATGGGAGAAAACTTAAGTTTCTAAGAAGTTTGCTATCAAGTGCTCTAATAGAAACATTACATGCGGAAAAAGTTTTTTCAAGAGAACCAATCATGGAATGTTGGTCCAAGGAAAAAATTTACTCATCTTTTTTTATTGCATGGCATAAGTTTAAAAATATGCAGGTATGTTTTCTCCTTGTTTATGCAACTTGATTGACAGAGTTTTTCTCCTCATAACACAGGAGATTTTGAGGAGATTAATTGATTACGTCACATCCTCAGTAAATCTATTTTCCAAAGACTCTCCCCGGGGAGCCCCAGGGGTACTGAAGGCATTGGGTGGCAAGACACATGCCAAATAGACTTCTCTTTGCATAGGTGAAAGAGTTGTTTTATTATGAATTTGGAGACCAATGGGAATACAGCAGGTTATTGTCCATTCCTCGCATCATCTTATGTTAAGAACTAATATATCAATATCTTGGGTCACACGCAATTTTAAATAGCCATTTGACCAATATTAGCGGGGCTTTCATAAGCATATTAACTCATAGAAAATTAATGTATACATTAGTTAACGGTATTCTCACCAAATAGACCGCCTGCAGGCTAACTTGACAAACAGCAAACTTCATATGGTATAGACCTAGAATTTCCAGATATACAGTAATGTTCATTGCCAAAGACATGATTTTTTACCACACACTTAACTTTGAACACAGCAGCTTCTGCAGAATATGTCACAATTAATTTTTTAAATTTCATCCTCTTTTTACTTGTCACAGGATTTCTCACTAAACAATAGTAGGCTTATGTACCTGATATTGCAGGGGTTAGGATACCATCTCCAATAACCATAGAAGTTCCCAGCAGAACCAACAGCAACAAAAGAGTTTTCAAAGATGACCTCCTTTCCAAAGTCTCCTTTATGTTGAGAGCTCTTTCCAGCGCTGGAGTGGGCAGTTTGAGCCTAAAACTAGAAATATGCTCATCAGCTTGCTGACGATTAGGGAGCAGATTCACATTTGCATACCTGCAAATGAGAGAGTATAGTGCAAATGTTCCTCCTACAGGTGAATCCAAATGAATTAAAACTGATTTACGATTACTCAACCAAAGTAAATAATTCATAGTAGGAATATTTATCTATTACCTTCACCATTATCATTTGCCTTGAGGACTATAAATACATACTTTGCTAGTGGAATAAGTGCTATTGTGTACATAACTAAAGACAATGCTCCCAATACATCAACCTCTGACTCAACTGGAACCTTGCTGAAGACATCAGCAAAGACGTACAGGGGACTTGTTCCCAAGTCCCCATATACCACACCAAGAGTCTGAAATGCCATTGCAAGAGTTGACCAAGGGGGAAGATCCTGATTCATATAAGTACTAGAGCTTAAAAAAATTGAGATAGGTAATCTATTTTATAAAACATGCTTAAATTGACATTATTGATTGTCAGTCAAAAGTTGCAAAATCAGTATCAAACATTCAACAACGACTATTTTATCACTGTAGTATGAGCTACGCTACTTTACAAATCTTCAATGTTCTGATTCCACACACATAACTGAAATGGGCTTGAAGGAATTACAAATACGCAAGAGTCTCATATGCATACGCTGCATATTCATTATTTAACCCTGTGTGACATCTTTTAAGTGTTCCCTAACATATCCTGACGTTTTTGGGTTCAAGTCCTAGCACTAAATTCCTTTCCTTTTTTCTTTTTCCCCTTTGAGGCGCGTGGTTTTTCTCTTTCGTTCTATTTATCTCATTAACGCGGGTGGCTTCTAAAATCCCAGTGCGCCTTTTGTAGGTAAGTTCGTTCTCTTATTATCTATTTCATTCGAATGAGTAAAGAATTAAGGACATCTCATTATTTCTCAAGTGAAATATCAAAGAAAGGAGCTCAACAAACAAATACAGAATAAGTGGGCATCTCCAGAATGCTGAGCCAGAGCTTGGAAGAAAGGATAGCGTGATCGAAAAATTACCTTGGAGCGGTGGCTGTAACTACCAGCAATTTCCATAGCTTCAACATCGAATGAATCAACTCTCTTGGGATTCTTCACAAGCCTCCTTCTGATTGAACCATATCCCTCTGTACCCCTATCCTCATTACGGTTTGACCATGGAGGCGATTCCCAGTATACTTCACTGCCATCGACCCACCTATTTCCACCACTCCCACCACTACTGTTACTTCCCAGCAATCTCTCGCTGCTCTCTTCGATCCTATCAACTTCCATTCTTCCAGTACACAAACTCCAATTTGTATTTAAAAAATCAACCGCTAATAAACTGTTAGCTTTCAAGAGGATCGAGCAGATTACGAACTGATTCCGCTCATCTTTGAGATAAGCTGACTGTTTCAGCGAAATCTTCTACCATTCTATATTATGGCTATGATCTACGGCTGGATCCGTTGGCAGGGTTGACACTCGAAGCATTCCAACAGCCAGTAAAAACCATGAACGATTATCGTTGAATGGAGAATGAGACAAAGATGCGACCCTCATTTTGGAAGCCGTGCTGTCCAATGAAATTTTTTTAATGATAAAAATATTAGGAAAATGGGAGAAAAATAATCATCAATCTCCGAGTTAGGAATCATGTACTTGTGATAAATGCAACTATGCAAGGTGTGTCCTTCCACGTTGTTTTGACTTAGATTGTCAAATTCTGTCATACCCATATCTGTGCTAGCCCTCGGCCGTGCCATTATATACAGGGCCCTTTAAATCTGCGATTAGAAAAAAACTTAATTTAATTGATTTTTAAAAAAAAATTAGATTAAATAAAAATTAGATTAGGTAATATGATTTATATTTAGATTGATTTTTATAATAAGTTAATTTGTGAAAGTAAATTATTTGGATTATGATTGAATAAAAAATTTTAGTTTATAAAATTATCAAAATAAGTATGATTTTTTATAAATAATAAGAATAAAAAATTATCAATTTACATGATATGATAATTTTATATTATTTATAAGCTTTAAATTTGGGGTATGATTTATTTATTAATTTCAATTGAATTTATAAGCTCATGCTGATGTCATTTATTTTCTTTTATCTTTTTTTATCATTTATTATAAGGGTATATTTAAAAATAAAGATATAGTTTTAATCTATTTATTAGTTTTAACTAATTTTTCGTTATCCGTAAATTAGTTATTTAAAGTTTATAATAGGAATGAGAGAAAATAATAAATTTTTTAACTTTCTCTCTTCTTATATTTTAAAAGCCAGAAATTATAAGTAGTTAATTTTTACTTATGGCTTAGTTTTTTCGTTTTTTGTTTCACCAACTCAAACATCATAATTTTATAGATCGCAGGTCTTGTCATGCAATCACCTGTTTAGAATGTTTAGACCCTATCCGAAGTGGACTCATAGGTCACGTTTGGTATGGAATATTGAAAATGAGGGATAAGGATTAGGTAGGGTGGTTGAAAACATGTATTAAGAGGATGCTTAGCATGGGTAGTTTTTATCATATAAGATTAGGCAATCTCATATAGATAGAATTGAAGAATACCACCTCCCTTTATAGTATCCCCAGTTCTAAATATATGGGTTTGTTTAATCCCAATTAATCCCGGGTAGTAGAGCCGGGAATCAGGGCCGGCCCTTCAGGGCTGGCGGGCTTAAAAGGGCCGGCCCTCCAGGGCTGGAATTTTAAAATACCCCAATTTGTTAGGCCCGGCCCTTAAGCTACAGGGCCAGGGCCGGCCCGCGGGCTTTGGCCCGTTTAAAAAAAAATACATTTTTTATATTTATCATATTTTTTATAAAAATAAATCAATTAAATTATTAATAAAAGACATAAATATGATAAAAATTAAGTCACATATAAAATATCATCATATATAAATATTCATCAATATCTAAGAACATCTAAAACATTCATTAACAAGATAACAACATCTAAAAGTTTTATCTATAATGCAATTGTGCAATAAATAAACACTATTATTAATCTTTTGAAACTTCATCATCACTATAATTAATTACTTTTCTTCATAAGTATACTTTTCTTTCATAACAAAAATATCAAGTTTTTCTTCTTTATAAGAATTTTATTTTTAAATTTTACAATCTAACTATTATTTTACTTAATGTGAGAAACATTGCTGTTGAAACTCATGAATTTCTAATTCAATTATAGAGTCACAAGTTATATAAGTATAAAAATATTCTATTATCAAATATATATATATATAGTTTAAAATATCAACGCATATAATATAATCAAATCATTATTAAAGTTCAAATTAACCATTTTAAAAATTTAATTGGATAAATTATTATCTAAAACTAAATTTACTTTTAAAATGATAATAATAACTAAATATTTGAAATATTATTAACAATGTAAAAAATTAATAACATTAATATTATATAAAAATTTTTAAAAAAAATAAAAGGGCTTAAAAGGGCCGGCCCGGGCCCTCCAGGGCCGGCCCTTTTAAGCCCCGGCCCTCCAGGGCCAGCCCTCCAGGGCTTATGTTTCATTTTAAGAAAAAATATCAAGCCCGGCCCTCATAATTTCAGGGCCTAAAAGGGCCGGCCCGACGGGCTCGGCCCTTTTTTTCCCGGTTCTACCGGGTAGCATATAATTACTCATACTAAACATTCTTTTAATATAATTTTGTATTTTCAATCTCAACCCCTATTCTTTATTTTTAATGCTTCGTATTAAACGAGACTATAAAGTCCTTCTCCAACGGCACCTGTTTGATTAGCCTCCTATCATCCTATGCTCTCTTGGCCCGATCTGTCGCCATGGGATTAAGGGGTATGAAAGTGAAAGTAAAAGTTTGATTTTTAGCCGCTTGGTGTGGCTAAATTCACTTCCATATGTGGAATGTATGAAGTGACTTCCTTATTCCCCCATGAAAAACGTAGGACATGGAACTCCCTTCAATGACCCATTTGCCCTTGTGGCACCCGCAGTGACCGCGGAGCATGGCGGCTGCGGCGGATTGATCACGTTCATCACCGCCCAGTTCTTGATTTTTGCTTCCACGAGAGAGGTCAATCTAGCTCCTAAATTTTTGCTCCATCCTAAAGGTGGTAATACGGGCTGGCGGTACAGATACGGGCCAGCCTGCGGTGGTGCGAGCCCAAAGCAGTTTCAGCCCGCACCTTGGCGGGCTGGCATTTTGCCAACCAAGCCCATCGACATATTCTTTTTTTTTTTAAATAAAAACTATTATTATTAGTATAGGTTGAGCTTAATTTGAAATGTTAAAATTAGGTTTCGAATCTTGAATTTGAGTAGTAAGTTATAATAAAATAAAGTGAAGATTAATTTATAATTTAAGAATATATTTTTAAAACTAATATATTTTATAAATAATTATTTAACTAGTTTTTTTATTCAAAGTAATTTAGTTTTCTTATCCAAATTAATTAGTAGATATTTATGTATAAATGTATAAGTATCGCATGTTTATTTAATTTTATAAAGGCTTTTATAGTGACACAACAAATAAATGAAAAATAAAATGGATGATGATCTTCGTATAACTACACACGGAATCACAAATATATAAAGTGTTTAATTACTTATGCAATGATATGAAAGAAACAATGCTTAATTGTTCATGTAAAATTTGAGGGTCAAAATATTTTAACTATATAGGAATTATATGAAAAATTAAAATAAAAAAAAAAGCGGGCCAACCGGCGGGCTAGCCGCGGCGGAGCAGGCTCAAAACGGTGCGGGCTGGCATATTGCCAACCCGAGCCTACCTTTTTTGGCAGGCTGGTGGGCCCAGCCTGTATTACCAGCTCTACTCCATCCTCGCTGCTGGGTTGAAGTTACAACGTGACCTTTCCTTTTTACTAATTTTACTATTCATGTTGCCGTAAGCCTTCTTGGCAATACAAGTTTTTTCATGCTACATCCAGCTTAAATATAAAAGCTAATTAGTAGTTCTAAATATAATATTCTAATCAACTCTGTCTTTCAAATTTATAATACTCCTCCGGTCCTTAATATAAGACCCATTTAACTAGTTTGATTAATTAAGGAAGTTAGGTAAGTTAGTCAATTATAAGAAATGTAACATGTTTTTCTTAAAATACCATAATCATCTTTTTTAATACCTCATCTTCTTTTCTATTTGATTAGGTTGAGGGAGTATCCATAGGGGTAATTTAGAAAAAAATTGATAAATATAAGAAATGGATCTTATATTTATA
>NW_021637244.1:0-40645 GCF_004799145.2 Neltuma alba
TATTTTTTTAAATATCCTTAATGATGATATGGATTAGAATAAAAACCTTTAACGTGAGCAATTGTCATAAGAATTATTTTAAAAAAATGAATATATGGAAGACAAAGTGAGTTGAAAATTTTATATTTAAGGAAAAATTAAATCTTTCATTAACTTTTATATTCAGAATCGAAGGTACTACTTCCGGTCCTTAATATAAGAGCTAGTTGACTAATTTGAGTAAATTAAAAAAGTTTATTAAGTTACTTATTTATCATAATACGTGTTATCTTTCTTAGAATACTCTTATTTAATGTGTACTAAATAGAATTGTCATTGATGGAATCTTTAACATACACAATTACTATGAGAATTATTTTAAAAAAATAGATAAATATAAGATACAAATGAATAAAATCTAATTACTGAATTAAAAGTTAAACTAATTTTTATATTGAAAATAAGAAGCAGTAGTATTTAAGAGGTGGGAAAAACAAAGTGAATGAAATGGAAGCGAGGTAGAGGACAGTTAAAATGATGACTACATGAATGGGACGCAAATGCACAACTGCCCCAAAAGTGTCTTTTGATAAGCTTTCATTTAATTCAATTCTAACAGTGATAAATGATAATTCGTCTAACTACCCATTTTGTTTCACAACTGAACCCACAGTCTTTCCCATTGGCAGTTCAAAACCCCCCACCACCCCCCTTCTTTTTCTCCCATAACCAAACAAAACCAAAAGATCATAAACTTCTTTTTCCCCTCCCTTTTAGTAATATTTATAAATTTTAATTATTACTTGCTAAAATTTAAATAGGGTTTTATTTTATAGTATTCATCATTCAAAATAAAAATATCTCTTACTTTCACAAACAAGATTTAGATATTGGATTAAAATAATATGCTACAAAAAAAGGGAAAAAAAACCTTAGTGTTTATGATCAACTTTTGAAACTGAGATAAATGAATTACGCAATCTAAACAATTTTTGAATATTTTGATAAAAATAAGTTAAAAAATAAATAATTTAATGCTCACTGTATGAAGACACATCAATCTATCAATAAAACACTAATAATGTCATTCATTTCTTAAAACAGAAACAAAGGGTTAAAGTTATTTGTCCGAAAGAAAAAGTTATTTTTATCAAAACTTTATAACTACACTTATCCTTTTTTTTGGGGGGGAAAGAATTGAACTCATTAATCACTCTCCCCTTTTCCAACCAAAGGGTTAAAGTTAAGATAAATACATTGCACTGTGTTTACATCAAGGTAAGTTCTTTGTATTTAGACGTTGGAGATATTTTCCGATCAAAATGCACTCTTTACATGATGATGACTCGTTCATTGTGGATTTGAATGCTTAATTTAGATAAATCATAAATCAAATTTATTATTATTTTATTTTATGTTTTCCAAAAGGAACCCTCCCTTCTCGGTGGGAAACTGATCTGGACATTTTGTGATAGTGATGCAGATTTTGTTGAAGGCCAGCGCACGTGACAGGGACTTTATAAATGGTTTCAGCTATATAAGGATTAAGGATGTCCGAAAGCAAAAGGCACCCTCCTGGATAAACATGAAGAATTTCGATAGAATAAACAAGCAAGGTCCCAAAAAAGATAAAAAGGAAGCCAAAAAAAAAAAAGAAGAAGCAAAGGTGAAAATTTGAAGTTACCTCTTTATAATTGAGAATCAAGAATATTGAATTTCAACAAAAATAGGAATAAAGTTAAATACATCGGCGAGATGATAGTTAAAATTACACAACAACAATAATAATTAATGTAAATATAAAATTAATGCAAAAATGTTTACAAAACTGTAAAGCCCAATGCACATGGACCTGGAAAAGAGGGCCAATAGAGAGTTCAGTGGCTTCTTAGCCCATGAACATGAAATGTAAGAGAACCCTAAATTTAACACGTCTAAAGATGTTACTCTTCCAATCTTTAATATAAAACCTAATTATAGAATTAATTTTAATTCTAAATATAAGACCTATTTTTCATATTTATTAGTTTTTTTTTCTAAATTATCCTTATAAATATTCCCTCCACCGTAATCAAGTAAAAAAAAAAAACGATATTAAGGAAGGTGATTATAATATTTTAAGTAAAACATGTCATATTTCTTATAATTAACTAACTTACCTAATTTTTTTTTAATCTAATCAAATTAGTTAAATAAAACATTAGAAGAGTATAACCCAAAAAAAAAAAAAGCCCAAAGCTGAAAATTGATGTGGTAGCAGAATTTTAAGAATAACTTTTGTAGGGAATTATAAGGGGGGCGCATAGACAGACAAATAATCGCAAAAGCATCTCAGAAAATTATACATGAAATGAACTGGCTCAACGCAGCCAATGACCAAGTCAAAGTACTAAGAGAATTTCTTGGATTCCCAGTGGAGAAAAAGAAACAAAAAAGGAAAAAAAAATTAACCAGGCTAATCATCAACGGACCTGTAAGCACTTTACAATATTTTTCACTGGAGTTCTCTTTTGAGTTTTGATACACTTGTCCATCTACAATTGGTTATGTCACAAATTTTCTATATACCCAAGCTACCTAGGAATTTTTCATGCTTCAGAGATCAGAAAGAATTACATGGATGAATCAGACCATATATGTCATCCCTACTTGAATTATATTGGTGTGAGGTACTCTCATGCTTGCGGTACCTTGTCTGCAATTCTTTCTCAAAAATGCATAGAAATAATTTATCAACAATTTCTTGAGGAAAAAAGAGTCCTTCCTTGCCCTCACATTCCCATGTCCAAGCAAATAGGTGCATCCAGATTCCATCGCTTCTCTAAGGACTGAAAGCTCATATTCAAGACTAGGGTCTTCCTCAGGGCTAGCATCTTCCTCAGATGGCATATAACTAGATGTTATTACAGATGATGCAGCCCCTGGTGCAGTAGGAGTTCTTGTTTCTTGGGAATCTCGACCATGCATAAGAGGAATCCTAAGTTCATCCTCACACCCATCGCTAGAAGGAGGATCAGAATCCCATGATCTCTCTGAAACATTATCTCCATCCTCAGTTAAGTTGCCCTGCATCTCTAAGGCAGTTTCATGAGCCTCCCTTCTCAAGAATTTCTCAAGGCTTTCGATAAGAAGTTGCTCAAACGCATGGTGATCTTCCTTTCTCACATCTTTGTAGCCGTACCGGGCAACACACTGGAACATATGGTAATCCTTGGGACAAATTCTTCGAAATAGGAATCTTTCTTCTTGAGGAACCACGGGAATTGGAACATATTTGATGCAAACAAAGACTATAGTAGAGTGGATAGCTGGGAGGCTCAAAAGGAACTGTGCAAAAATGGAAGGAATGCCTTGTACGAGTTCATTATATAGCAGCCCTATTCCCGGCAGTCTGACAGTTCCAAGATTGGAGCCAAGGTCACGCATCAGATCCAGTGAGATCTTCTGCCTGACTTCACTCTGGTACTTCAACACACTCCCATAGTTCCAGATGTACATCACAGAGAGGAGGAAAGTAGAAAAGACGAGGGGAAGCCAGCCACCTTCAACTATTTTCGATAGGACAGAAGACATGTAAATGAGCTCCACTGATCCAAATACCAGCGGGAAACAACACGCCAAGAACAAGTTGGTCTTCCAGATTAGAAGCATTACAAGTGTCACTAAGGTGGTGCTAACCATCATAACACCTACTTCAGCAATGCCTAAAAAGAGCAATATAAAAAGCGTAAGTAGACATGCCACAAATGGGAGTATGGGACCAAGTATTAGGTATGCGTGCCGTATGCTTTTAGCATGATTTGGTCCATTCAAGTTGTAAATAAAAATTCAAAACCTCCGGATTCATGAGAGCCAGTGGTTGGTGTTATAATTACCATTGTCAAAGTCCCTAAAGACATCTAGAGTTATGCCAATACAAACTTGCACGTGGGTGCAGAAATAGAAGATAAAAGTTCATCTGAATACGAGAGAAGTAATCGATAATTGCAAATTAATCAATATAAGAGGCATTCTGGTTCAAGTAATTCCATTACACGATTTTTGACGCGTTGCCAAATTGTAATTTTGAACTGGTTAAAATGCCGGTGTGAAAACTAGAATGCCGAAATAACCACCAAGCAGGAACCATCATCCTTGAACCAAAGTAGAAACGACAGGATATCACCCAAAAAAAAAAAAACAAAAAGAAAGTAGAAACAATAGGAAGAAATACTCAGAAAATTGAGATGGTGATTTGTTACCATATGCATTTGCTATGTCAGTAGTGCTCTGGAAGAAGGAAATGACCACTATGCACATGGTCATAAGAAAATAGTTCATTACAGGGATGTAAACTCGACCCATTTGCTTTTTTGAGGTGTGAATTATCTTGAGCCTTGGGAAGCAGCCCAAAGCCATAGCTTGCCTTACGCATGAGAACGTAGCAGATATCATTGCTTGGCTGGCAATCATAGCAGCAAGAGAGGCTATCACAAACACGGGCCAGAAGAGGCTTTCTGCATGAAGAAACAAAAATACAAGGTATAAAAGAGATTATAATACAGAACAAATATCTCTAAAATAGGAGTTTGAAGAACAATGAATCCTATTTACAGGCATAAACAATTATCTATTGACAAATCACCTGGAACAGAAGCGTAGAATATTTTTGAATAACAATTAGGGTACTTCATCAAATAAGCAGCTTGGCCCATATAAGCGAAGAGGAGACATGGAAATACCACGCAAGTAAAAGCAATCTGTAGTATCAATTACATGGAACACTTGAGCTAAAAAATTCGATACTTCATAGGCAAACTTATGGGATCACAAAAAGGTACAAACCTGTATTGCACGTACAGAAAAATGACCCAGATCAGCAAACATTGCCTCTGAACCTGAAGAGAAAACATACAACCAAGTCGTCTAAGTTCCTGGTTCCTTGTCTTTCATACAATTGAAACGGTCGTTTTCATGCTTCACAAATTTCTCACTTTAATAAGAAAGCTTCATGGCTCTAATTAGAACCCAAGTAATTGGCAAGCTTGAAGTCAAGTAATTTATCTTAAATCAACAGAGTCTTCATTATCTGTGCCTTCTGAATGGCAAAATGGTATAAATTAAGCTAATAAAACTATTAATCTTGTGACATTCTCGAACATGGAGAAAAAGACATACCTGTAATACACAGAACACAACCACCAAGAGCAGACCACGCCCTAGTGGTGTTCTTCTTGAAGAAATAATAGATATAGGCTGGATTGAATGCTTTCAGGACCTTAATATCATATGTTAATATATTATATATCCCAATAGAACCCAGAGAGAAGAACCATAAAGCGATAACAGGGGAAAACAGGAAAGCCACTTTGCTGGTACCAAACTTTTGTATGCTAAACAAGCCCAGCAGAACTACGATTGAGATAATGACCACAGCTTCTGCAAGAAACACAAAAAATTTAAGCGATCCACAATGCTAATGCTGTCAATTGTCCACATTGCCCACAGTTCTAGAATAGAGATAAAAAGCAGCGTTCTTGAAGAAACCTAAAACTCAATAGGTCCAGTTAATAGTTCAGACTGAGAGAGAGACAAAAATTTAGCATCTATTTCTCACTTTTTTCTGAAGCACTATGAACAGAGATGTTCACAAATTGTTTTTAAGGCAGAAAAATTACCCAACCTACTCAGGCCAAAGCACTCCTCGCTCATTAATTAGAAAGACTTTTACCTCATGGACATTTGGTCCAGAAAATTTTGAAGAGATATCTGCAATTTCTGAATGTAACTTCTACTAAAATGTCACAAATTCATTTCTTCAAAGATAAGTAATGACTTTAGGCATATCTTCCTGAAACAGAAAAGGAAAAACACACCACGAGGATTTCCATCTAAAGTTAACATGCATGTGAATGAGGTTTTCAGGTACTATCAATCTAACAATGGGAAAGTGACTAGGGATCTTTTCATAAACCACCTCCACTCCCCATTTCATGAGTTTTCGCTTTGATCTCATTATTTGTTTACTAGTTTTTTGTCGAACATGGGCACCAATTCACATATTACAGGAAGAGGCCCAATATCTGAATAGTGGTGCAGATCATGTGAGGGGGTACTCTGGGATTTTCTAGTTGACAATTAGAAGGAGAGACGGCTGTGTGTGTGTTGCATGGGTGGTTGTTTCGGGGAGGGGAGGATATTTTGGATAATCTCTCGGAGAGGCTGTGCCTATCAAAAGCACAGGGTTGTGTTGCCTTCTGTTTAGTTTAGCGTATTCCTCCATTAGACTCACACTCTGGAGAGATTTGCGATTGAATAATACCACCTTGGGGCTGTTCCATCATTTTTCAGCTAGAAATAAAGGTAAATTCAAGGGGAGAATAGGAAACTATACCCACTTGTACCAATTCCATTTATCTCATCTTGCAGTCCACTTATGGAAGACATCACTGCAACAGAGAAGCATTGTGATTATAATTAAGTTGCAGCACAAACAATCTTGTTTTCTCTAAAATACATTCCAATATAACTTTGAAAAAAGTAAATAAAGATCCCACTAAAGAGATTATAAGGAGGAGTGGAAGCAAATAGCCAATTCAATCAATTCAGCAAAGTCTAGTCCCAAACCCCAAGGGACCCAAAGTACAAGCTCATTAAAGGAAAGTATATATATGTACCTGGTTTGCCCCTAGTAAATTAAAATACTCTGAACTTCAACCAGTAAATAAATGGATCATGCCAAGTGGAATGAAAGCACCTGTTTCAATTGAGGGGGCACTGCAATGCTTGTCACGCAGTGGTAACTGTTTATGGGAGAAAACTTAAGTTTCTAAGAAGTTTGCTATCAAGTGCTCTAATAGAAACATTACATGCGGAAAAAGTTTTTTCAAGAGAACCAATCATGGAATGTTGGTCCAAGGAAAAAATTTACTCATCTTTTTTTATTGCATGGCATAAGTTTAAAAATATGCAGGTATGTTTTCTCCTTGTTTATGCAACTTGATTGACAGAGTTTTTCTCCTCATAACACAGGAGATTTTGAGGAGATTAATTGATTACGTCACATCCTCAGTAAATCTATTTTCCAAAGACTCTCCCCGGGGAGCCCCAGGGGTACTGAAGGCATTGGGTGGCAAGACACATGCCAAATAGACTTCTCTTTGCATAGGTGAAAGAGTTGTTTTATTATGAATTTGGAGACCAATGGGAATACAGCAGGTTATTGTCCATTCCTCGCATCATCTTATGTTAAGAACTAATATATCAATATCTTGGGTCACACGCAATTTTAAATAGCCATTTGACCAATATTAGCGGGGCTTTCATAAGCATATTAACTCATAGAAAATTAATGTATACATTAGTTAACGGTATTCTCACCAAATAGACCGCCTGCAGGCTAACTTGACAAACAGCAAACTTCATATGGTATAGACCTAGAATTTCCAGATATACAGTAATGTTCATTGCCAAAGACATGATTTTTTACCACACACTTAACTTTGAACACAGCAGCTTCTGCAGAATATGTCACAATTAATTTTTTAAATTTCATCCTCTTTTTACTTGTCACAGGATTTCTCACTAAACAATAGTAGGCTTATGTACCTGATATTGCAGGGGTTAGGATACCATCTCCAATAACCATAGAAGTTCCCAGCAGAACCAACAGCAACAAAAGAGTTTTCAAAGATGACCTCCTTTCCAAAGTCTCCTTTATGTTGAGAGCTCTTTCCAGCGCTGGAGTGGGCAGTTTGAGCCTAAAACTAGAAATATGCTCATCAGCTTGCTGACGATTAGGGAGCAGATTCACATTTGCATACCTGCAAATGAGAGAGTATAGTGCAAATGTTCCTCCTACAGGTGAATCCAAATGAATTAAAACTGATTTACGATTACTCAACCAAAGTAAATAATTCATAGTAGGAATATTTATCTATTACCTTCACCATTATCATTTGCCTTGAGGACTATAAATACATACTTTGCTAGTGGAATAAGTGCTATTGTGTACATAACTAAAGACAATGCTCCCAATACATCAACCTCTGACTCAACTGGAACCTTGCTGAAGACATCAGCAAAGACGTACAGGGGACTTGTTCCCAAGTCCCCATATACCACACCAAGAGTCTGAAATGCCATTGCAAGAGTTGACCAAGGGGGAAGATCCTGATTCATATAAGTACTAGAGCTTAAAAAAATTGAGATAGGTAATCTATTTTATAAAACATGCTTAAATTGACATTATTGATTGTCAGTCAAAAGTTGCAAAATCAGTATCAAACATTCAACAACGACTATTTTATCACTGTAGTATGAGCTACGCTACTTTACAAATCTTCAATGTTCTGATTCCACACACATAACTGAAATGGGCTTGAAGGAATTACAAATACGCAAGAGTCTCATATGCATACGCTGCATATTCATTATTTAACCCTGTGTGACATCTTTTAAGTGTTCCCTAACATATCCTGACGTTTTTGGGTTCAAGTCCTAGCACTAAATTCCTTTCCTTTTTTCTTTTTCCCCTTTGAGGCGCGTGGTTTTTCTCTTTCGTTCTATTTATCTCATTAACGCGGGTGGCTTCTAAAATCCCAGTGCGCCTTTTGTAGGTAAGTTCGTTCTCTTATTATCTATTTCATTCGAATGAGTAAAGAATTAAGGACATCTCATTATTTCTCAAGTGAAATATCAAAGAAAGGAGCTCAACAAACAAATACAGAATAAGTGGGCATCTCCAGAATGCTGAGCCAGAGCTTGGAAGAAAGGATAGCGTGATCGAAAAATTACCTTGGAGCGGTGGCTGTAACTACCAGCAATTTCCATAGCTTCAACATCGAATGAATCAACTCTCTTGGGATTCTTCACAAGCCTCCTTCTGATTGAACCATATCCCTCTGTACCCCTATCCTCATTACGGTTTGACCATGGAGGCGATTCCCAGTATACTTCACTGCCATCGACCCACCTATTTCCACCACTCCCACCACTACTGTTACTTCCCAGCAATCTCTCGCTGCTCTCTTCGATCCTATCAACTTCCATTCTTCCAGTACACAAACTCCAATTTGTATTTAAAAAATCAACCGCTAATAAACTGTTAGCTTTCAAGAGGATCGAGCAGATTACGAACTGATTCCGCTCATCTTTGAGATAAGCTGACTGTTTCAGCGAAATCTTCTACCATTCTATATTATGGCTATGATCTACGGCTGGATCCGTTGGCAGGGTTGACACTCGAAGCATTCCAACAGCCAGTAAAAACCATGAACGATTATCGTTGAATGGAGAATGAGACAAAGATGCGACCCTCATTTTGGAAGCCGTGCTGTCCAATGAAATTTTTTTAATGATAAAAATATTAGGAAAATGGGAGAAAAATAATCATCAATCTCCGAGTTAGGAATCATGTACTTGTGATAAATGCAACTATGCAAGGTGTGTCCTTTCCACGTTGTTTTGACTTTAGATTGTCAAATTCTGTCATACCCATATCTGTGCTAGCCCTCGGCCGTGCCATTATATACAGGGCCCTTTAAATCTGCGATTAGAAAAATAACTTAATTTTAATTTGATTTTTAAAAAAAATTAGATTAAATAAAAATTAGATTAGGTAATATGATTTATATTTAGATTGATTTTTATAATAAGTTAATTTGTGAAAGTAAATTATTTGGATTATGATTGAATAAAAAATTTTAGTTTATAAAATTATCAAAATAAGTATGATTTTTATTAAATAATAAGAATAAAAAATTATCAATTTACATGATATGATAATTTTATATTATTTATAAGCTTTAAATTTGGGGTATGATTTATTTTATTAATTTCAATTTGAATTTATAAGCTCATGCTGATGTCATTTATTTTCTTTTATCTTTTTTTATCATTTATTATAAGGGTATATTTAAAATAAAGATATAGTTTTAATCTATTTATTAGTTTTAACTAATTTTTCGTTATCCGTAAATTAGTTATTTAAAGTTTATAATAGGAATGAGAGAAAATAATAAATTTTTAACTTTCTCTCTTCTTATATTTTAAAAGCCAGAAATTATAAGTAGTTAATTTTTACTTATGGCTTAGTTTTTCGTTTTTTGTTTCACCAACTCAAACATCATAATTTTATAGATCGCAGGTCTTGTCATGCAATCACCTGTTTAGAATGTTTAGACCCTATCGAAGTGGACTCATAGGTCACGTTTGGTATGGAATATTGAAAATGAGGGATAAGGATTAGGCTAGGGTTGAAAACATGTATTAAGAGGATGCTTAGCATGGGTAGTTTCTTATCATATAAGATTAGGCAATCTCATATAGATAGAATTGAAGAATACCACCTCCCTTTATAGTATTCCCCAGTTCTAAATATATGGGTTTGTTTAATCCCGGGTAGTAGAGCCGGGAATCAGGGCCGGCCCTTCAGGGCTGGCGGGCTTAAAAGGGCCGGCCCTCCAGGGCTGGAATTTTAAAAATACCCCAATTTGTTAGGCCCGGCCCTTAAGCTACAGGGCCAGGGCCGGCCCGCGGGCTTTGGCCCGTTTAAGAAAAAATACTATTTTTTATATTTATCATATTTTTTATAAAAATAAATCAATGAAATTATTAATAAAAGACATAAATATGAATAAAATTAAGTCACATATAAAATATCATCATATATAAATATTCATCAATATCTAAGAACATCTAAAACATTCATTAACAAGATAACAACATCTAAAAGTTTTATCTATAATGCAATTGTGCAATAAATAAACACTATATTAATCTTTTGAAACTTCATCATCACTATAATTAATTACTTTTCTTCATAAGTATACTTTTCTTTCATAACAAAAATATCAAGTTTTTCTTCTTTATAAGAATTTTATTTTTAAATTTTACAATCTAACTATTATTTTACTTTAATGTGAGAAACATTGCTGTTGAAACTCATGAATTTCTAATTCAAATTATAGAGTCACAAGTTATATAAGTATAAAAATATTCTATTATCAAATATATATATATATAGTTTAAAAATATCAACGCATATAATATAAATCAAATCATTATTAAAGTTCAAATTAACCCATTTTTTAAAAATTTAATTGGATAAATTATTATCTAAAACTAAATTTACTTTTAAAATGATAATAATAACTAAATATTTGAAATATTATTAACAATGTAAAAAATTAATAACATTAATATTATATAAAAAATTTTTAAAAAAAATAAAAGGGCTTAAAAGGGCCGGCCCGTGGCCCTCCAGGGCCGGCCCTTTTAAGCCCTCGGCCTCCAGGGCCAGCCCTCCAGGGCTTATGTTTCATTTTAAGAAAAAAATATCAAGCCCGGCCCTCATAATTTCAGGGCCTAAAAGGGCCGGCCCGACGGGCTCGGCCCATTTTCCCGGTTCTACCGGGTAGCATATAATACTCATACTAAACATTCTTTAATATAATTTTGTATTTTCAATCTCAACCCCTATTCTTTATTTTTAATGCTTCGTATTAAACGAGACTATAAAGTCCTTCTCCAACGGCACCTGTTTGATTAGCCTCCTATCATCCTATGCTCTCTTGGCCCGATCTGTCGCCATGGGATTAAGGGGTATGAAAGTGAAAGTAAAAGTTTGATTTTTAGCCGCTTGGTGTGGCTAAATTCACTTCCATATGTGGAATGTATGAAGTGACTTCCTTATTCCCCCATGAAAAACGTAGGACATGGAACTCCCATTCAATGACCCATTTGCCCTTGTGGCACCCGCAGTGACCGCGGAGCATGGCGGCTGCGGCGGATTGATCACGTTCATCACCGCCCAGTTCTTGATTTTTGCTTCCACGAGAGAGGTCAATCTAGCTCCTAAATTTTTGCTCCATCCTAAAGGTGGTAATACGGGCTGGCGGTACAGATACGGGCCAGCCTGCGGTGGTGCGAGCCCAAAGCAGTTTCAGCCCGCACCTTGGCGGGCTGGCATTTTGCCAACCCAAGCCCATCGACATATTCTTTTTTTTTTTAAATAAAAACTATTATTATTAGTATAGGTTGAGCTTAATTTGAAATGTTAAAATTAGGTTTCGAATCTTGAATTTGAGTAGTAAGTTATAATAAAATAAAGTGAAGATTAATTTATAATTTAAGAATATATTTTTAAAAACTAATATATTTTTATAAATAATTAATTTAACTAGTTTTTTTATTCAAAGTAATTTAGTTTTCTTATCCAAATTAATTAGTAGATATTTTATGTATAAATGTATAAGTATCGCATGTTTATTTAATTTTATAAAGGCTTTTATAGTGACACAACAAATAAATGAAAAATAAAAGATGGATGATGATCTTCGTATAACTACACACGGAATCACAAATATATAAAGTGTTTAATTACTTATGCAATGATATGAAAGAAACAATGCTTAATTGTTCATGTAAAATTTGAGGGTCAAAATATTTTAACTATATTAGGAATTATATGAAAAATTAAAATAAAAAAAAAAGCGGGCCAACCGGCGGGCTAGCCGCGGCGGAGCAGGCTCAAAACGGTGCGGGCTGGCATATTGCCAACCCGAGCCTACCTTTTTTGGCAGGCTGGTGGGCCCAGCCTGTATTACCAGCTCTACTCCATCCTCGCTGCTGGGTTGAAGTTACAACGTGACCTTTCCTTTTTACTAATTTACTATTCATGTTGCCGTAAGCCTTCTTGGCATACAAGTTTTTTCATGCTACATCCAGCTTTAAATATAAAAGCTAATTAGTAGTTCTAAATATAATATTCTAATCAACTCTGTCTTTCAAATTTATAATACTCCTCCGGTCCTTAATATAAGACCCATTTAACTAGTTTGATTAGATTAAGGAAGTTAGGTAAGTTAGTCAATTATAAGAAATGTAACATGTTTTTCTTAAAATACCATAATCATCTTTTTTAATACCTCATCTTCTTCTTCTATTTGATTATGGTTGAGGGAGTATCCATAGGGGTAATTTAGAAAAAAATTGATAAATATAAGAAATGGATCTTATATTTATAACCAAAACTAACTCAACAATTGGGTCTTATATTAAAGATCAGAGGAGTATGTTCTAAAAAAATATCCCTATCAATTGTAAGTTATTTTTATCCTAGTGTAGTTCAAACATAAATAATTGAATAGGAGTAATTTAAAGAACTCAACACCTACTTGTTACAAATAACTGATTTATCTAATTTTGTTAATTAATTTTTCTAAATTAGTTGTCTCACTTTTTTATTTTGGGTACATGAGAGAGAGAGAGAGACAGAGAGCTTTTATGATATTTTAAGGGGATGTTTGGATGAAACCAAATCATAGTTTGGATAATAGTTTCTAGAGAATAAATTTTGTGAAAAAGTGATTTTGAGAAGTAAGAATGTTTGGATAGCTGTTGTCAGAAGTTTTTTTTTATACATATAAATTAGTAAAAAAGGCATAAGTTAATACTCCTCCGGTTCTTAATATAAGAGCCATTTAACTAATTTGATTAGATTAAGGAAGTTAGATAAGTTAGTTAATTATAAGAAAAGTGACACATTTTTTCTAAAACACCATAATAATCTTTTTTAATACCCCCTCTCTCTTCTACTTGATTATGGTTGAGGGAGTATCCATAGGAGTAATTTAGAGAAAATTGATAAATATAAGAAATAAGTCTTATATTTAGGACCAAAACCAACTCAAGAATTGGGTCCCATATTAAGGACTGGAGGAGTATGATAATTACATAAAAGATAGATTTTATGATATATTTTAATTTGAAGGAATAAAATTGTTAATAATATATTTTTTACCAACATAATTAATAACACATAAGATAATATTAATAAATAATTAAAATGTGTATATATATTTATAGGATATAAGATTAAATATGTTTATAAAAAAATAATTAAAGGATATTAAAGTCATATTATTGTTGAGATCTGGTCTAATAGGCATAATCATACTCTCCAATTTGAGCCAAAAGCAGAATGGATTCATTTCTTTTGAAACTATGGTTTTGGGCTCCAAAACTATAGTTTTGGCTCAAACCATGATTTCGGATTATTTCTCTAAAATTGATACTATTTGGATGATATCTCACCCAAATCATAGTTTTACCTACCAAACTATGGTTTTGAGAGGCACTCAGGTTGGAAAATACAGTAACATTTTATCGGTCTGATTTCAGGGGATTTTTTCCAGGTAAACAATACAAGCCCTTTTTGCTGCATGTGTTGGTGAAAAACAAAAAGTGCAGCCACAAAATATTTTTCAGAGTGGGCCGGCGTATTTGGATTTGAGTTCGAGATCACATTCCACAGCCCACAACACAGATATTTACCAGCCGAATGGGGAGAGGAATCCATTCCCTGGAAGTTTCTTGAAGTGCTCTAGGGTTTTGCCCTTTCCAGGAGAAATTCTTGTGATCTACTTCGATTTGATCTCTCGAGGTCAGGGCTATAATTTTGTGGTCGGCGCAGAAATTTACCCGTAAAATTGCAGTAATTTTATCTATTTTTCTTTGTGAATTTTGTATTTTTCTATCACAGTCTTGTGAACGTGCTGTTGCGAATGTTTGTCTTTTCCTTTTGAGGTATTTGGGGATTTGATTCATACTTCATGATCTATTTACAGGCTGCGGACAATGTCGCGGGTTTATGTTGGGAATCTGGACCCTCGGGTTACTGAGAGGGACCTTGAAGATGAATTTCGTATCTACGGCGTTCTCCGGAGGTAATTTATTCAATATCCTAATTTTCCTCCGCTACTTCTCGTAGTTGAGTTTTCTTCCTAATTTGTTTTCTTCTTGTCTTCCGCGATCATATGTTTTGACATCTTTGTGTTTGTGCAGGTAACTTGCGCCTTCTTTTGCATTTGGAATTTGAGTCTGGGATTTGCAACGGTTTTTTTTTTATTTTGCATATATAGAAAAAAAGGAGTCATTGGGACTCGAATTTCAGGCTGCCCGGGGCGAAAATAATTTTTTTTCCCTCCTTCTCTGAATTATGATATATAGTGGCCTCTTTTAGCCCATCTCAACTCTTGGTGTTCGATAAGTTCATGAATGTTAATGGTAAACGAAAACGCATCAGTAACTGATATTCAATGCTGTTGGCAACTCTTTTATGGATCATCTCTTGAGGAGAAGTTTCCTTCTTCCATGTATTTTGGTCTGTTGCATCATAAAAGTAGTTTGTATGGTGTATGTGTTGCTACCATCAAGGGTATATTATATGATCTAGCTTCATAAATTGGGAGGGGAGAATCTTCACATTATCTATGGCAGCATGTCTAACCACTGTGGCTTTTTGCATTCCCTTGGGACATTGCTTGATAAAGGACTTACATTTTGAATGCTTGATTATGATAAACATATTTAATGCAGCGTCTGGGTTGCTCGAAGGCCACCAGGTTATGCATTTCTTGAGTTTGATGATAGGAGGGATGCGCTTGATGCAATTCATGCTCTGGATGGTCAGTATATGTTCTTGTTCTTGTTAAGTTCATATTTATAGCGTTGTATGTGGTCATCTTGCAGCTCTATCTCTATTTTTTTTATTAAAAAAAAAAATCCTAATTCATGATTCACATGACTGATTGAATTACATGCAGGAAAAAATGGCTGGCGTGTAGAGCTTTCTCATAATTCCAAAGGTGGTGGCGGAAGAGGCGGACGCGGACGTGGAGGTGAAGACTTAAAATGTTATGAGTGTGGTGAGCCTGGTCATTTTGCTAGGGAGTGCCGCTTGCGTGTTGGTTCACGAGGCATAGGAAGTGGGCGCCGTCGTAGCCCCAGTCCATATCGGCGCCGCAGAAGTCCAAGTTATGGTCGCAGGTGGGTTGTAGTGTTTGGATGTACGAGTTGAAGGATTATGCATTTCAAATGAGTTATGTTATATGTCAGTACTTCTGCATGCATAAATTTGTCTACCTTTCAATTGTAGTTTGGAGGGATTCATTGTTTATCAAGATGCTTGATGCATATATAAGGGGAAAACAGTATAAGTTGTAATTTAGGTTTTAGGCTGCTCTGAAGATTGCCATGGGGACGGAAATGTTTTCTATTGAGCATTTCATGATTCACTGCTATCAAAATATGTGGAGGCATTAAATGGCATGAATTGATATTAGCATGGGTCGTTGCAAGTTTAAGTTTCTTCAGCGTCTACTTGGCATTTATGCGGTGGGTTTTTCTTGTGTGGGGTACTTTGTTTTATTTTGCAAATTATTAATAGTACATGCCCACCACCGTCTCTGTTTGCATTAAACTGTTATTGTTTCATTTGGTCAACAGCGTAATTAGGTATCTTCTTTCATTCGGTTCTCACATATTTTTCACCCCGGGGCTTTGCCTTGATGATAAACTCCTCAGTCCAAATCATCAATCTGTGTGGACAGTGGGTCTGGAAAGGGAATGCAAATCTGAAGTACATAGAACCTAAGTTAGCCCCTTGGAGTGTCCTGTTGAATTCTGAATTCAAATCCTGAGGTGCAGTCGGTCAAATTAAGCCTCTGGGAGTGGGTGTAAATAGAATTTTAGTCTCTACATTTCCTTATGTGCATTACACATATCTTGTGAAAGTGTAACTTATCAAGTGGTAATCCTTTAGGATGCTAATACTTTTTTATTTCTCTAACTGTAGTCTCTTTGAAGATTATTGAGACTTGATGCCATAAATTGGTGCATTGAACTTGTTTCATTTTGTCAGGAGTTATAGCCCTTACGGAAGAAGATCTCCTAGGCGACGCAGCATTACACCTCCTCGACGTGGACGCAGTTACAGCAGGTCCCCTCCATACCGCCGTTCTCGCCGTGACTCTCCTTATGCCAATGGGTAGGTTTCGCTGTGTTCAATGCAATTGCTGTCACTGATCTAACTTCATTTCTGTTGATTACATTTATATAAACGTAATTACCTGTTTTTACAGAGATTAAGGTTGGAATATGAATGGAGCAAATGCTGGATGACCTTCAGGAATGGCCTCTGCTGTATTGTATTACCATAGGACTGCTTGAGGAAAATATGCATGTTAGTTATGTTGATATTCTGGTAATGGTCGGTGTTAGATATTTGGTTTTCGATGGCACCTGCAAGGTGTTATAGCCGCCAAAAGGATGCATGGGACACTTTAGCATCTTCTGTCTCTCGTCGACTTGCTGAAACTGAAAGGTCTCTTCCAACTTTATACAGCAACTTATGTTATTTGCTTATTATTAGTTTTAGTATTCTATTTATATGATATGGCACCATAATGTATTGGTATTTATGGATCCTAAAGGATGTTCTTGTTTTCCTTTTGTTGTGAGGTGTGATTGTCGGCAAATCGTCACTCACTCCATCTTTTTGTCTGCTTCTCTGCGCCACAATCATCTCATCTAGTTCCTTCTGCATACAAGTAGACTTAAAGTGCGAAGTCGACAATTTGGTTGTGCCCCATGAATTTTTTGTCTTCTGCAGTGAAGCTGCTGTTTGTTAACCTTTTTACCGGCCCCTCATTAAAGGATTCTACGGGCACCTTCCGCATGAGTTGGAGCAGTTTAGAGGTGGAAGGGTATAAAATAGTGACCTCTGCATCTTCATCATTGAGTCAAATGTGCATTGTTGGTCAATCGCTGCATTTACTGTTCGCTTCACAAAACCAGAATCCTACTTGGTTGCTTCTCTGTAGTTTCATTGTCGGCTGCTTCTTCCAAATATCTGCATATTCATTAGAACGATCTACTAGCCGTGTCTGCATGGTTCTCGAAGGTGAGTGCGATCTTCAACTTGGTCTATGGGACACTGTTGTCTTTATTCTTCTTTGGCATGGCATCTGTTGTTATCCTGCATTGGATGTGCAAGCAATTGCATAATCCATTGGATAAGAAGGATGGGCTGTGTCAAGGATGCCGAAAAACTTGCATAATCCATAGGATGAGAAGGATCTAGTGTTTTGCAAGAACTTGCCTAATTCATTGGTTGGATAGGAAGGATGCTCTGGTAACACGCTGGTGCCTAGGGTCTTTCATTCTTCGCCTTAAGATGGTGTGTTCTTCATGGACTTTAGTGAATCTGCCCTTGTCAGCGGTTGTAATATTTTTGGGACATGCTAATCGTCTTCATCTGCACCCTAGTTTGTCACGCGCTCTCCTGCCCTTTAAGGCCTAAGCAAAATGGATTTGCTACAGGTCATTGCCAGCGTTGGTTGGTTGAGATTGTTTTTGCTCGGTTCCGTCTGTCCATTTATTTTTTCCATTCATATTTTGGGACGGGTTCCTAGCCGCCCTCCTCCCCCCTGTGGCTTTGTTTTACTTAAATTCATTGACAGTAGACACCGGTTTGGTGTATTGATTTTTTGGTTGATAATTGATTGATGACTACACATTTCAATAATCAAAATTTGTTAATCCTCTTGTAGCAGATTATTGCTTGAAATGATTGCAGCAAATTGAAATGGATACCCGTACTTATTTGCCTCCTTTTAGTCCATCAAGTTTGTTTGATTTAACTAATTTGGGAGACTAAGAAAGTTTTTCAGTTGCTTGATTATATATTAATTTAGGTACATTAGTTTGGAAAAAATGATAAATATATATAATCTAAAATAATTTAGTAATTCTTAATTTTTTTCAAATCAGTCAATGGCCGGAAGTGGCATTAATTTGACTCTTGAAGTTTAATTTCGATTAATTAAGTTTTAGAAAAAATTACTATTCCTATTCATTTTGTGCTTGAGGAGTGCAGTTTATATTCTTATTTCGTTGCATTGGACCCTTTTTTGTGTTTGTGATTATTGAAGAGGTTGTCATCGTTGCACGTGTGAAGGATTATTTGTTTTCAAATCATAAGGACAAAATGTGCATGGTCATAAAACTTTAGGGGCTTGTTTTGAAGGATTAATTCTTAAGGATTAAATTGATAATTAACAATGGGGCAAATTTGAAGGATAAAAGTTTTATAATTTTAATATTTTAATTTAATTTAATTTAATTTGATCGTGATCTCTCTGTTAATGGATCACTGGTGCTTCATGATCAGAGAGCGGATGGGGGTCGGTCGAGTGATAGGTGGAAATAATGCAGTAGCTTGAAACCATTTTTAAAACTGTAACAATTTGCTCTCTCGCTTGATGTATGAGCAGTGCAACTCGTTTCTTAAACTTTGAGAATGAAACATCTTTGTTAAGTTGGCTTGTTTGGCATGCAAATTTGTTGAAGTGGGCGATCAGAATGACAATAGCGAGGAGAGAATTAGGTGAAGATATTAACGTTGTTCATGAGTGAAAACACATTGGGGAAGATTGGTGAGAATAATTTCACGAGTGGGTTGAGTGAGGAAGGCAAGAGTCTCCCTCTCTCTCTGTGGCCCTTCTGGCACTCTCCGGCGTCTTCTAACGCTTTTGCCACCGTCTCTTGTTCTCACCTCCGCCACATCAACAGATCATCGTTTTCAGCTCCTTTTCTTCTGCCGCCGTCGTCGTTACATCGTTTCTTCACCACCGCCTCGTCCTCTCGTCTGAAGTTCCGCCGTCTTCTGTTGTTTAGTTTCGCCGCCTCTTGTTTTTCAGTTATTCCCCTCCGCCGACTCTCCCTTCTCTTCTCCACCATCTGGTAATATTTTTAACGTATGATCCCAGTGATTTTGTAATGCTTATTGAGAGAGAAATCGTAAACAAGAGTTGAATATCCAAGCCAAAAATTAGAAACGTGAGAAAATATTAATTTAAAACTGAAAAGAAAATAACATTCAAACATGATTGTCGCAGAAACTCAGTAAATTCATTCGTCCTGAGATCCTATAAATTTTTGGGAGAATCGTTGCAAAGGCACATAATTGACAAAAAATTCCAATAATAATAGAGTAGTCTGTAATAATTTTTTACGTTCATTAAGATTTTTTGGTATTCTCCTTAAATTCGTAATCCCGCAACAGTAAATGGAATCAGAGGATGGTAGGTGACTCAACCACGTTTGAATGAGGTAAGGACCATAATGGAGCAGGAGTAAGACGAGAGAAAAGAGGTTTTTCATTTAATGGAAGCAGGGGTGATTTTGGAATACAACAAAGCCAATAAGGATACTTCAGTCACAAAATTTGCCTCCCCTTCCCTCTAACTTTTCCAACACAAGGTTAGTAGTATAACTGCGTTTCCATCCCCCGTGTTGCACGAAAGAATTATATGTTTTGACTTCAGGAATCCTAATATGCACAACAGAAGAGCGTGCATAATACTCTCTTATCATTGATGACTTCCCACTCATCCTCTGTGGTTCGAATTAACTTAACTTTTAAGTAATTTTATGTTATACGAAATAAGTAAAAGATTTGATGCTATATGAGGTAAGTAAGTGATTTTGCATTAGAGGCAGATTGCATTTCACAGCGGACAAAAAGCAAGTGTTTGCATCTAAAACTGATCTCTAACACTAAAATCAAATTCCAGACTATAAATGACATCTGAAATCCATCCATTGTAGCCTACAACTAATTTTCGTGATATAAGACTCGCTCTTCATGACAAATTAAAAGCTCTAACTTATTGTTCATAAATGGAATGCAAAACTAAAAGCTGGCCTTCTACAACAGCCACAAATGGTCCTCCAAGCACTCGAAAATCTTCTCACTCTGCTTTCGGTTCAATCACCTTCTTGGCAAAAGATGGCAGACAGAAAGCTGCTGTATGAATCTGTTATTAAATACGAGGATTCGTGTAAGTTGATATAAACAAAGAAACAGTATTTCACCAGTATATAGGGGAAGAAGCGCTCAAGAGAGAAAATGATTGGAGAAAAAACACACCTCGGAGTTGTAAAACTTCAGTGGTCTGTCTGTCTTCTGACTGGGATTTTGATCTATAGGATTCACAGGATGCTTGAAATCAACAGGAGGTCCCTCAGTTGAGCAAAGCATAAAACCAATCACCCCACTGAAATGAAACAGTAAAAGCATCATCATTCGAAACCATTCTCTCACTATCCTTCCGCAGACAGCACCTTATGGCTATGTCTGCACGGAGGGAAAAGTGGGAGGAAAATAAGAAGGCGGGAATGCTAGGAAAGAAAACTTCCAAAAATAGTTAAAAAAATTTCTGTTTTTTGGAGTTTTCCCTTCTAATATTCCTTCCTTTCTATTATTGGAAGTTTCCCTCCTAGTATCCTTTCCTCCCTAATTTTCTCCCCATCCCAATATAGGACACATCTAAAAAAACGACACGCCCAAGTAAAACCAACAACTTCCCTTCAAACGGGAACACGGGAGGGGGCGAAAAAGAGAGATTTCTGCAGCGGCATAATAGTTGAAGCCAGTGCAGTTTCAGTTGACCATTTTTCAGCACAACAAATAAGCCTATGATGTAAGTGTGATCAACATCCTATAGATAAGGCGTTCCTTGCAGACCACTAAAGATAGAAAATAATATAAGGAAAAACCTTGGGTATGTGGGAACTGTAGTCCAAGCATAGTTGACAGAGCCTCTGAATATTTGGCGGCAATTTGCAACTATGTCCTCAATGAGATGCATGTGAAGCCATATACTTTCTGCCTGAGTACACACAACTCCTCCAGGACAAAGAGCCCTAGCAACCGACTGAAAAAAGGGCTTCTCAAAAAGCTCTTGAGCAGGGCCTGAAATATACCAAATGCAGTGTCTCTATTGAGGAAACAATTTGAATTACTCTACAAGATCAAGAGAATTATAAGGCATTAAAGCTCTATCACACCTATAGGGTCAGATGAGTCCACGATAACTGCATCATAAGTTCCTTCAGGAACTTCCTTCAAGAATGCAACACCTAGACCATTAAGAGGTAAGCAAGCATGAGATGAATTCTCAGGAAATGGTAAGCAGGCTGTTAAAAAAAAACTAAACGAAAAGGCTAACCATACCATCGCCAATATGAAGTGTCACACGTGGATCGTCATACCCTACTGCTACTTCAGGGAAATACTGCTTGGAGACCTGCAAAGAATGAAGAATCAAAATTGATGTTCTGCGCATATTACTACAGGTATCAGATGATAACATCATAATTAATTTATGCCAAGGGAAAAAGACCAGCTCCAGCATAGTAAGAACTAATTTTACTCAAGTAAAAATCCCACCCAACATAGAAAAAGTGCAGATGGAATTAACATAGGAATCTGCAACCATTAAAGTTCAGATTTGTTTTAGGGAGGGAAAAAAGAGTCGAAGTATCACTCACATCAACTACCATCTTGTCAATTTCGCAAATGTCTATCTTCTCAACTGAAGAATAGCGTGACACTTCCCGCAGGACGCCACCATCCCCTCCACCAATAACCAGAACCTAGAAAAGAACAGAATGGCAAGAAAAACAGAACTTTAGACTGATAAAGTTGAAAATTTACCATAGGGAGAGCCAGAGTGATATTTCCAAGTGTTTCTGTTTGTTATAGCCCAGTATTTCATTCCCTCAAGACAATTTAATTCCAGTTGTATTCTCGATATCTTATGCCACTCTACTAGTATGATCCTTTCTATTCTCCCCAACAATTGCCTCAACCTTCTAAGATAAGGTCAAAGAAAACTAAAGGAAAAATGAATTAAAAATTCTGAGCAATTTAGACAATCTCATTCCTAAATGGCTAGAAGTTTATAACACCTTCTTTGGATTTGAAATAGAGGAAAGAGGAAGATGAACGATCATCTCTTGGTAGGCACATTCATCCCTTTCGGTGAGCTGAATTACTCCATCCAAAACGAGAACTTTACCATATGTTGATGACTACAAAAAGAAAAACATCGCACTGTTAATATAATAAGGAACACAAAAATGGGTATAAACAATTATAAATTTTCTGAAGCATGCTGAACCTGGAAGACCATGACATCCTGGTAATCAGACTTCCCCTTAAACAAGATCTTTTCAACCTTCAAAGAGTGTGCTTCCCCTGAAAATTTACAGCCAAGCTCAAATTCATAATTCATAAGTAGTATTCCAACAAGAAGTTCAAGATGTATAAGTTCCACTTAATGCAGGAGCAAAAACAACAGGGAATTATGACCTTTTTGGTTTTTCACTTATTAAGTAAAATCGATTTGTTGCCATAAAAAATTGTATCTTCAATCAAATGTATAGACAAATAAGCAAAAAGAACACAATAAATGCAGAAATATACCAGTAGATTCATCAATATCAGAGGAACCTACATAGACCTTGTGGTCTAAATAAATGTCCACACATTTTAAAAACATTTGTGAAAGCACAAAGCAGGACCTTCAGATTTGCCTATCTTCTAGTGTTCCTAAAAAATGAAGAACGTTAAAAAGCAAGGAAAACCAAGCCACTCCATCACGAAGTAAGCATACCAAGTATCAACTTTATGTTCTAGAACCCTAAAATCCATGCAAAGGGACCCAAAGCCTGACACCAAAACTACAATCGAGATATAAAGCACTTTAATATTTACCTGAAAATCAATTCCTTTTCCTCATAAGTGTAACAATTACAAGTTTTTAGAAAATTTAAAAGTAAGCCAAACAAGAACCTTGAGAATAACAAGTAGAAGCACAAGTGCAAAGCATTGAATGAAATAGCATTTATGCTCTTGGCTAGATGGTGCCTCTCCCCTCTAGCATGAAATAAAAATGGAACTATTTAAAACAAAGTTTGAAAACCTATAGAAACCTAAAATCGGTGATATATAATATAGTAAAAAGGAATATTAACATTCAACAGATGGGGTGTGAAAAGGCAATTCAGCATCTGATAAACACTTATTCCGAGAACTTGAAATAGACTTATCTTAGCACCACACGCTACTCCAGCTGAGACCGATGATAAGTTCTTTTTTTAAATTAACAATGGAACATAAAACAGAAACAAAACTTCTCAGGGAACCAAGCATCATCATGAACCAAACTGCTGTATGTTCCGAGATCGATGTGAAAAAACACAACTAAAGCCATGAAAATAACATTACAGATAACAATCATAACAAAACCAACCACACCGTTTCAGCAATTTAATAACGCAAACAAAACAGGGATAAATCAAAGAAGGTGTCTAAAGGGGACCCTTCAGAAAACAATACAACAAATCCAAGAAGCATGAGTGCAGAAACATATACAACAACGAGAACAGAGAATTCTGTAGCATGACAGGGAAAAGGCCGATAAGCAGGATATGATGCAAAAATTGACAGAAATCAAGAAAAACACATCAACCATGAGACAGAAAACTTGAGAAGAATCGGCATAAAATCATTCAAATCACTAAATCCACGTATATTGACATAGGAACGAACTCCATAAGGCTTAAAATCGTAAATTTACTCGTCCGTTTTCTATCGAGCACGTAGAAAACAAACAAACATAACACCTTTGTTTCTCGATAAGCAAACGTATTGAAAGGAGGCAACTTTGAAGGAATCAGATAAAAGGGTTTTAAGAGGAAACTAACCAGGCCACATTGGGCTAATTTCGGAGAACCACCCAGGAATCACAGCTGATACACCATTACCGTCCGCCTCCACAGAGACGGTCGAAGCAGGGACCCCATTCTCTCCATCTTCTCTCTGCCTCTTCACAGGAAAATCGGTAGAGCCAACGACGCCGTCAGATGCCATATCTTCCTCCTACCTCCGCCGAATTCTCTCTCCGCCTCTACGGTCCCTACTTAATGTGAAGACTTGTCAGTACGGTAGGCAAGGCCACACATGATGGTCTTCTTGGCTTTATAAGGGAGCTGAAAAATAGAATAACGCAAAAGTGTGGGGCACGTAGCAAATAAAAAGAATCTGCTTTGTGTAGGACGCGTCTGGGAGGAACTTTTAATTGGGGAAGAACTGTGAAGAATAATAAGATGCATCCAAACAATGCCCTAAGGTTTGCATGTTACGTGATAAGTACAAGGGGAAATGATAGGGCTTTCAATTAGAGTTTCTTTGGGATTAGGGTATGCTCCCGCCTCCACTTCTAGTAGTAGTAGGAGACTAGAGGTTCACATGACTCCAAAAAAACAATTTTTTATTTACCGATTTTCTGTTAAAATTAAAAAAAAAAAAAAAAAGAGAGGATATGTTTGGTATGGATATATCATCATTTTTGTTTTTATATGGATTTTTTATTGATGCCGATATAGTGCTATATATAATATGTTTCCCTTTCTGACACATTCACAAAACAATAATAATTTGAAACGTTCAATAACTTTTAATTTTTAAATATATTGGGAAATATTTAAAAATTACAAAAAAAGAAAAATAAAAACTGCAAATACCTTGAAAAGAACAACATCATTTATCACTTATAGATAATTTTTTTTTAAATAAACTATTAGTGATTCGTGATGTGAGTGGGAATTTTGTTATTGTCATAGTATATTTTTTGTTATTAAGATGTTTGCCATAAGTTTTGTTTTTTATCTAAATAATTTATTTAAAAATTAAAGGACATGCACATGCGTTTTAGGACGAGTTATACAGCTCAAAAATTACAATATAATTACGTTCACAAAAAAAATTACAATATAATTACTTGTTATTCTTTTTTCCCCACCAATTTCTTGTTATTTAACGATTCAATTTTTAATGATTACATATATAGTTTGGAAATCTATGAATTTGGATTCCTTAAATGGAAGCCCTGTAAATTAAAAAGGTGTTTGGATAAAAACCAAATTATAGTTTTAAAAGTGATTTTACGGTATTATACGGAGTAAATATGTGGAGAAGTTTATCTCAATTTGCAAAAAAATACTTTTAAAAAGCACTTCTCTTAATACCAAAACACCCCAAGTTTCAATTTAGATATAAACTACATCATGAACTTGTAGTCTAATTGATAACAAACAACTTTTTTAAAAATTTTTTTTAAATGTGAGATTATGAATTCAAAATTTCCATTAAAAACGTATATGAATTATGGTAAAAAATATTCTTGAGGCAAAATTACAAATAAAGACTTCCATTTATTCTCTCAAAAAAAGTTTTTAACTTCCTTCTTTATAGGATATTTAGATAAAAACCAAATTATAATTTTATAAAGTAAGTATATAAGGGAACGGGCCTTTTCGACCCGTTACATCAGTTGAGCGAGCTCAATGATTCAAATCCGATCTCTCTTTCTTCTGTTTTTTGCCAACTGATCCAAAGCAGATCTATGCAATATTAGATATCACATATACAATCAGAATATATGCCTTTATCTTCTTCTTTTTTTTTTTTAATCTTCCCAGCAAACTGAGCCTTTATATATGTGTTTTAATCTTTACAGATTACAGATTGCAAAGTTTAAGAATTTACACGTGTTCAAATATATACAATTTTCGGAAACTTTAATAAAGCATACAGTTTTGTTGTAACTTTTTCTTAGGACACAAGCGTCCTGCCATTTGCACTGCAAAAAACGATTATTAATTCGCAAAGTCATTACTGAACAGATTGAGACACTGAATCAAAAATTATGTTCTAATAAAATTCAAATTACGTCAAAAAGCCCCTGGCCTAGTGGTATAGATGCTGTTTTATAAGTGAAAATTTGTGAGTAGTATTTGCTTTTTCTAGTTGAAAATATGTTTTGAATTATCATCACTTATCCTCATAAAATTAGGACAAATTTAATAAAATATGAGGCGCAAATCAATCCAAATGTTTAGAACAGATGGGCTTGGACTAGGATTTAACAAATAGTTTGGATATTGAGAAAAGAATTATAAGATTAACAAAAGTTCAAACTTAAAATAAATTAGTATAACTCGAATAAAAGGAATTGTATCCAATATGTAATCGTAATTAAATCCAATATATGATCCTTTTGCATATAGGGTACTTCACTTTTTGATTTAACCCTCAATTCAGTTTCTTGCACATAAATACTTCTTGATAAAAAAAAAAAAAAATCGTTGAATTTCTAGTAGATTGACGGAAAGACATCATTGATGATATTTTATTTGCGTGGGACCAAAGTTGAAAGAAATGTTAAATTTTTTTAATTAGATAAAAAATAAAATAAAAACCCTCACTTTAAGTTCACCCTTTTTGACCATTCAATTACGATGGCGAAAGCAAGCAAGTCAAATTTAACATCGCTGATTTGTTTTTTTAATACAATTACTGATGCTGATTTTCGTTTCTGGGTCAACAATTTAAGCTCACTGATTGGCTTGACGGAAAAGTATTTCATAATTTTTTTTTTTGGGTCTGCGGCCAAGAATATTAGAGCATCGTACATAGAATCAATCAGTATTGCTCTCTTTTGATTCTTCCTTCTTGAATCTTTTTTTCTGTTAAAATTTAAAAAGAAGGCCGAATGATCGTGGCATGCATATTTTCTGAGTCAGCCCCATATCTCCAACATCTCTTTTTTTTAAAAAAAAAATTGAGTTTTCGCTTTCAATTTAAAAGAAGGTTAGATTAGTGGTCAATGCATGTAAACTACTGAAATTTAGATTGTAAAGTTACTACCTTCGATCCTAATTTATTAAATGTTTTGTAATCTTCAAACGAGAGTATTATGTTTAGAACTGGAGGTAGTATATTTTTATCACTACCACACAAAAAAACAACACACACACAACTCACCAAATAAATAAATTAGTTTTAACATGTTTTTTCTTAGACTCATAACATGTTTTATTATAAAAAAATTTAATTTTTATTAAATTCATGTTAAAATTTAATATTTTCTTAACTTTACTCCTATTTAATACATATACTTCTAAAATAATAGCAATTTAAAAGGTAAAATTTTGACGTTTGTCCAATAAATTTAACAAGATAATTTATATCTAAAACGAAAAAGTACTATCTCTCCACCCTATAAATCATGATTTTGAAAGCTAGATTAGATGGTGGAATTAGCTAGATTATCAATTATGAGTTCAAACCAGTACTAAATAGTATAATAAATGCGTAAATTATATCCCTCTGTTCCTTATTATAAGAGACAAATAACCGAAGTACGTTGATCAAAAAAAACAGTTAAAATTAGTTAAGAACAATTAATGTGTAAAAAGTATAATTTTTTTCCAAAAATGCCCTCATTAATAAGGAGAGAGAGCATGAGAGAGAACAATTAAATTATTAAAAGAAAGAGAAGTGGGAGGGAGAGAGAGTGTGAGTTGGAGATAATAAATATGGGTAAAATAGTAAATCAACACAAAAAAGTAGAGACAACTTGTAAGTGTCTCTTATATATAGGAACATGCCATAAGCATCAAATGTCTCTTATAATAAGGAACGGAGGGAGTATCACAAATATAAATAGAGAGAGAGAGAGAGAGAGAGAGAGGAGAATATACATAGAAAGCCAAGAATTTTTTGAAAACAACGATATTAGTTAACTATGTGTCAGACAAGGAATCATAAACATTTCATGTTTGGTGCTCAAGAATCTATACTGAATACTTTATTGGAATATGCTCACAATCAACGGAAGGATAAAGACAAGATTAGAAATATTACACTGATTTTTTATTCATCTTAATGTTACTGGGATACCACCTCCAACAAAGAGGAGGAATTAGGTTTTTCTCCCCCCTTTTGTTATAATATATACTAAATGTGGACATTTCTCTCAATAAAAATTTGATTTTAGTTCACCACAAGGAAATAACGGTTATTTGGTAAACCCAACCTGTTGGTGGAGGACTTAGGTTTTAGTTCACACAATCTATCTAACGATAATATGAGAATCAATTTAAACTTCCGCTTTGGCTGGCGCTTAAAAAAAAAAAAAAAAAGAAATCTGCCATCAAATTGAAATTTTGGATCCTGTGTACCTTTTGGGTGACCAGTTGCACGTAAGCCCAGTGAAGAAATGGTTTAGGCCGTCATTAGTTCATGGACCAATGTTCTGATCATTTTATTGTAGCAAGGCCCAAATAAGATGTTGGGCCGACTCTCATTCTCTTCATTTTTTTAATCTCCCTTTCCTCCTCTATTTTGATAAACACGGGGGACACAAACCCACAGGGTATCCTTAAAATATATTTGATGTTAAAATGTATAATAATAATAATAAGAATAATATATTAATAGCCAAAAAACGCTTTTGTTGCTGTTTTGTCACAGGTGTAGCGTATTGCAATTGGGAATTCGTCATACCTTTTTGTTGTGAAATTTTGTTAATTCCTTGGGTTTTTTTCCTCTTTTTTTTTGTTACAAAAAATCTAGGTGAATTGAGTCCTGAAAACTCACAGAACTAGAATATGCCTCTAGGTACGTAGATGATATTGGCCTATAGAATACTAATGGTGTAACATTCCAAAAAAATATATATATATATATTATATAATATTTTATTATTATTAAATAATAATATTTTATTAATAATATAAAAAAAAAACAATACACCCCAACTTTCCACCAAAGTCGGTGGAAAAGTAGGGTGAATTGAAGGCGAAGAAGAATTTCGATCGGGTAATTAAAGAGGGAGGAGGAAAAAATGGCGAAGGACAATAAATGAAGGAAGAAAATTGATGAAGGATGGTTGGCATGTTAAAGGATAAATAGAAGAGTGTGAGTGTTGTGTAGAGTAGAGAAAGAGAGGTGAAATATTTGACCGTAGAAATTTAAAGATTTATTTAAGAAATTTTAATCGGTTTAGATTTGTCCATTTATTACCTAAGGTATTTAAAATCAAATTTATTTTGTTGAAAAATCTGTCATTTGTGATATATATCATATTTATTACTACTAAAAATTAAGTTAAATAATATTTGGGTTGTTTGCTATATTATTGAAATTTTAATCGGTTTATAGTTGTTTATTAATTGTTTTGAGAATTTTAAAAACTAAATTTGGTTGGAAAATGTATCATTCAAGATATATAGAATGTTTTTACCGATTAAATTTAAGTTAAATAACTTACTTGGGTTACTAATATATATTATTGATATTTTAATCGGTTTAAAATGTAAATAGGTTAGGACTATATTATTAGAAAAATTTTGAAACTGGAAAGGAAAGTTAATATAAATTGAGATTCTTATAATATTAGATAAAAAACAATATTTTATAAATATTTATAATTTAAATGAGTTATTTGGTAAAAAAAAAGTTATTTGAAGTAAGAATTTTTGGATAGTAAATATATGATATAAATATAATAATAATAAATTCTATGTAATTAAGTTAATTATTTGTATGTATATTAAATTGTATCTATATTATGTGTAGATTATCTTGTACCTCGAGGTTTAGGTTGTAATTTGTGCTCTTATTTCTCAAGCTGTGAGGTTGAGCTTGGAGTAGAGGTAACCGGGGTTAATTTATTCTATATACATGCTTTGGATTGTAAGGTGTTTATTATGTTTTTATTTTCTCAAGTTAATTTGTGAAATTATGCCTGTGAATAAAGTGTACATTTCTTATATGACAAATTTGGTGAAGTGGGAAGTATGTTGATTTAAGTATGCTTGAGTTGTTGTTTTATTGTAAATTTTGTTTTCTTGTGGTGCTGAATTTAATATACTAATATTTTGTTATTGAAAAAAAAATGATGAAAAATGTGTCATACTTTGTTTGAAATTATATCATCTACTTAAAAAATTATGAGATTTTATATATATATATTGTGACTACGCATGGGGTTCATATGTGGAGGTTGGGATTTTGTTATGTGGAGAATATTGTTCTTGAAGCCCGCGCGGCATGCCTACACTATTAATCCTAGTGTTTGGCTTCTTTGTTAGACCCCTGTAGTTTTCCTTTTCCTTGGCCCGGATTGAGAATGAACTCTTGGGTAGACACCTCTTGCACCATAGCCCATTCTTGGGCGGTGTAGGTACAGGAGGGGGCCTGTTGCTTGATGAGTGAGTGGAGTGACCTTTGGGGGTTACTCAGCACAGAAAGCCCGGGTCCTTGTCAAGGAGTCATAAGAGGAGCAAGGTGATGGGAGGGCATATTTATTATGTTGTTGCATATATGTACTTTTATATGAATTGTGTTGTGGATGGAGAGAATACTCTTTTTATGTGATGATGTATCTAATAAAGTACTATTTATTTCTTAAACTATATTTAAGCACTACTTCACCAATTTACCATCCTACTTGTATATGTCATAAATTAATACTTGGTTACTGGGACTTTACGTCTCACCCCGCTATTCATCAATACTTTCAGCAGAGCCATCTAGTTTGGCTCGGCGCGAAGGGAAGCAACCAGAGGCATAGACGAGCATAGCCTAGCAGTCCTCTTCTGGTTAGGCACGTAATGTTATGTATATTGCCATCTTAGGGCCCACAACTGTGTTGATGTATACTTTCTTTTGTTTGGATGACTGTATTTGATGGAATGCTGTTTAAAATGGCTGAAGGCCATAAGACTCTGCTGTATGTGATACTCTTAGATGTATGCCTTATGGGTTGGGTTGAGCAACCTATGTTTCTTGTGCCCTAAATCTTCCTAGGATGAATATTATGTTGGGCTTGTGGGCGGTTACTGTGCCCTGAGACTTTGTTCTACGTTGTTAAACCATGGTGTTTTTATGTATCCTGAGCTACTGGGGATGTTTTAAAATACATCAAACTCTTTTATAACCATGGTAGTATTTTAACACTCTCTAACTCAATTTTTTTTCTACCATGGTTATCATTTTAAAAATAGTTTATAATTATGTATTAAGAAGAGGTCTTTTCAAATGGCAATTTTTTTTGTCTTAGTTAGCTTGTGATACAATTGTTTGAAAATTTGTTGCGTTTATACAGATGACTAAAATGTAAATTAAAAACACTTTGGAGTAAGGGATAGTTAACTACGTCTAATATCTTAAATTATTTTGTAATTTTATCTCAAACTTTAAAATATTTTTTAAATGTGTCTAATACCTTAGAATGTTTTTCTAGGTATATTTGACATTTTAAATATTTTGTGGTGGTATAAATATGTACTAAAAATTAAAATATTAGTATAAAAAAAATACTTCAACCTGTTAAATGAATCGCAAGATATTTTAAAATATTGAATATATCTGAAAAAATATTTAAGATACTAAATCAAACACAAAGTATTATAATACCTCTGGTGTTGGATTAGCATAATTTACATAACAACTTAGTTTTAAAATAGTGGTATTTTTTTCCCTCAGAATCTAAAAAATTTATATGAATTAAATTAAATTTTAGGGATCATTTGAGATCGTGAGGGAGGTCTTCAGATGTCCTTTTATTCCCATTTTTTAAAGAAGTACGACTACAATCGCGCACGTGAGCTCAGCAGAAAATCAAATGAGCTGAAAAAGAGGCATCTGCGCGCCGCCGCCGCATAAGGCCACATGAGAGCAGCTTGGGGGCTCCTTTGTATTGCTGCTGACACATAATAAAAGCACACGCAAAAGCATGAAATTGAAGTTTGTGGTTTATTGTATTCAGAAGATTGTTTAGATGGTTTTTTTTTCTAACTGGCTTATGGAAAAATTATGCAAAGCTTACGATCTAATTAGTTATGGATTCTATTTACTTTAATTAGAAACCAAATAATTTAATTTATATTCATGTTTATCTATATTATATTTAATTAATTTATCTAATGTATTTTCAAAATTTTCTCCCTAACAAATATTTTTATTCTATAATTTCACAAATAAACTATTTATATTTTATCATAATAATTTTACTTTTACGTGTTTTTTAAACTATATCACATTAAAATATAAAATTTCAAACACTACTCTATGTTCTTTTCTCTTTTCTGTCATTTTACAATTAAACTAACTTTTCTATTAATCATCCAAACAACTTTTAATTTTTTCAACTGACTTTTTAAAAGCACTTATCCAAACATAAATTGCATTACACTAATTGACTTTTATTCTAATTTCAGTTATAAAAGTCAGTTGGATTAGAAGTCAGTTTTGCCCAACTCCAATCCAAATATATCCTTAGTCAATAAATGTTGCTTTCCAAGATTTTATGATTATATTTTGATTTTGAAGGCGCAAGGGAAAAATATCTTCCAGCTGTCCTTGCCCCCTTATTGGATACCTTCTCAATTTGTTTTGGACTTTTGGCCAATGGCGCCCCGCATTATCATCATTATTTATTATACATTTTCCACATCCTGAGAAGTGGAGGAAAGCTACTTCATTTTGAATTGGTATCGCATTACTATTCTTCGCGCCGTGCTCCATTATTGCTTTCAATAATTCCACCTACGTCCGGGAATAGCTCTCCCGAGCAACCGTCTTGTGCTTTAATTTTGATTTGATTCTTTTATTTTCCTCTTTTTTTAACGAGATACGCATCTTTCAATTATCGAAATAACAACCACGACTGCAATGATAGAAATAATATCATTATTTATTATAATTAATTTTATGCACACACTTTTTTTTTATAGTTGTGTTTCGGTATTTCAAAGGAAGTCTTTCTCTTTTACTATTATTGTTTTTGTTGTGTAACATAATTAACATCCGCATGGTAATTCTGATTTGCGTATGTTACTTGCTTACAATGATTGTGTCCGTGTTTGGAATAACGTTAGGGAGTTTAGAACTCCAACCAAAAAAAAAAAAAAAACGTTAGGGAGTTTAGAACTGAGTCGAGACAACAACGGAAAGATACAAGTAACGTGGAAAAAACAATGTTTGATATGATTCTCAAAATTTGCTTTAATGTTTGAGAAAATGGTTTCAAAAGACAATTAAATAACTCAAATTTTTATTATGATCATTAATTTTATTAAACTCCTAATCAGGCTAGATAATCCAAAGAGAGATTTTAAAATTTTATGAAATGACCCTACTGCCCATTTTATTAGAAATCAACAGAGAATTCTAAATTAATATGTTTTTATTTCATGATTAACACATTTTAATTTTAAAATAATAATTTTTTGTTTCCATAACGTATTTGTAATTAATCTTTAAATAAAATTTAATCACAATATAATCCTAAAATAACATGTCACATTTCACAATTAACATGTTTTAATTATAAATTAACAATTTTCTGTCTCCAAAATATAGACGCAATAAGTCCTTGAATTAAAAAAAAAATCACGACACAACTTTGAAAATTAACAAGTTCAATTATAAAATTAGCACATTTTAATTCTAAATTAACACCTTGAAAATGATAGAAAATTTGCACTTCTCTGAGTTTTTAATGAAAATAAGATTAGATTTATTTCATAAAATTTTAAAATTCCTATTTATGTCATATGATCTAATTAGATATTTGATAAATTCAATGACTCAAATAAAAATTTTGGTTATTTAAGTGCCTTTTTAAGAAAATTTTCCTTAATTTTTTTAGTTTTTTTATTGTTTAAAATTTATTTTTTTGTAATTGAATTTTAATATATTATCTAAACAAATTGCTATCAAAATAACTTTCAAAGGACTTTTCATGCGTAAATCACACTTTTTATCTCAATTTCTATTTCCAAAAATCACTTTTATCAATGTTAATCCGTACAAAATAAGAATAGATGTACGAGTGATTATATCAATATGAACTTCTCAAAACGTGATAAAACTTCTCTCGCTTTTATCAATGTTTGCACGGAGTAATTAAAATATGGTAATAAATATGACTCGATTTTGGCAATAGTGTCAAGTTTGGTGCCGAACGTGGCCACTTAGTCATATTCACGAAAAGTCAAGCCGCATGCAGCTTCCATTCTTTTGGAGGAACTCAAATACAAACGTGCCAGCCAATTAACAGGATTAAAGTACCAAATATAATTATATAATTATATGATAGAGTTATTATAAATTCTTCCTTATATTCTTATTATTTTTTAACATTAATTTTCGATTCAGGAATATTATGTCCTTCTTCAGTTCATCTTTTTTTTACCATGACAAAATGATATATTAAAAGAGAAAGTTCAAATGTTACAAACAATCAGGCAACCTATACGAGTAACATTAGAAGAAATAAATTTTTTTTTAGAAATTATATCAATATGATAAGAAAAAAATTGTAAATAAGTGATAATATTTGCTGCCAGGTGATCGGGAAACACTGAGAGAGGGCTGGAAGGTGCAAAAAATACTAATCAACACACATGTGGAAAAAAGACTTCAAATGACGAGTCATGATATAAAAGTGATTAATTGAGTAAAGCAAAGCATTTAGAATGAAATTCAGTATCAACAATGCCCGTGTTTAATTTATTGTTCTTGTGATGTACTGCCTCTGAACCGGAGGTAGCATTATTCAAATGTGAATTTGAAATATTTTGGAAATAAGTAATTAATAATTGTGCTGGTGTAAAAAGTAATTGATAACTGTGGTCCGTTGACAAACCCATTATAGATGGAAAAGAATTTAAAAAACCTATAAATAAAATATTATAATTAGGAATGGAGGTATATTATTATAGACAGAAAAGAACTTAAAAAATCAATAAATAGAGTTTTATACTTAGGGTGGAGGTAATATTATTCGAATGTGAATTTCAAATATTTTGGTAGTAACTAATTAATAATTGTGCTGGCGAAAAACAGTAATTAATGATTGTGGTTGGTGGACAAGCCCATCACGGATGGAAAAGAACTTGAAGAGCCGCCACGTAACCTTTCAGCGGTGATCCCCACAGTTGAAGTATTCAGGTCAAAAAAAAAAAGAGAGACCCCCACAGTTGAAGTATGAATTCAAATCCGTTGACTCTTCGAAATATTACGGCCGATTGATCATTTGATTGGACGGTTCACACCTCCTAGATTGGATCCATACGCATTAAATTAATAACAAAATCTAAATTTTGTTAGAAGGACTTGTTTTTTTTTATTTATAAAATAATATTTATATTATCTAAACATTTAATAAGTTTCTTTTAATTTCTTATTCTTTTTTTCATCTATTTATTGGATTTTTTACTTATTTTAAAGGCATATTTTAAAAAAAATATACCTTACATATTTATTATTTTAAAGTGATTTTAAACTAATTTTTTAATAAAAATAAATAGCTAAAATTTATTTTATATTTTGAACCAGATAGAGTAGCGGCAAAAAATAATAATAAACAAAATTTGCGGGCAACAAAAACATAGTGAAGTTTGTATCCAGCATGCTCACGTTTTCTTGGATGGATGTCGTGTGCATTGGTATACCCGCCGCCCGCCGGTCGTATCCAGCATGCCCTCGTTTTCTCGGGTTGATGTTGCTCCACGCAGACCTTTTTTGTTTTGGGCCATTGACGTAGACTTAAGAAATGGTATAGCTTTTTATTTGCCTGAATAAATTGCGTAGTTTTTTCACCCGCATCAACAGGGCAAGCAAAAACTTCCTCTAACGAAAACTAAGTATTACTCGTAGCACTCTGAGACCGTCCCTCCACTTTTTCCATTTGCAACCTCTTTCAGCGCGTAGGGTGGGGAATAAATTGCATAGTTATAATATATATATGTATAGAGTATTTTTTGTGCTTGATATGAATTATCTTTCCATCTTTTATTCTCAATGTAAGAGTCAGATAACTAACTTATAAATATTTAAAAAAATTAGTTAAGTTAATTATTTATAATAAATAATGTTATCTTTTTAAATATCTTTGTTAATTATATGTATTGAAATTTGATGGAAACTCTTTAAGTGTGCAGTCATCATGGGATTATTTGGGGGCAAAATAGATAAATCTTGAAGACAAATTGAATTAGAATTTTATATTTATGATCAAATTGAATTTCTAATTATCTCTTATACTAAGAAATGGAGGTGGTATTAAATTTGTTATATGGATATATAATTCATTCCTAATTTATTGTGGAGATTAATGTGTAAACTTGTTCTAGAAGTTTTCAATCATGAGTGCTTGGCACCTGATAGTTTTTTTTTAAGTGCAAATTTGCCCTAAAAGTGTCCTGTATCTTTAAAAACGTTAATGGTCATATAATTACTTTAACAATTGATGTCAGTTTTTTAATAGCAGAAGACAGTATTGTTATGATTTTAAGCTTTCAGGACAAATTTACATCTTAACTCTTTATTGCTGTGTGGATGGTTATTTTTTTAAAGAGTATATATATTAAATATGAATAAAGTCAAGAAATTATAAATTTTTAAGACAAGATTAATAAAATTTAATGTTAATCTTAAAGTGTATTGAAGTGTCTTATGCATAGAGTTAAATAAACATATGTTTTTTGACAAAAAAATAAACATATATCAAGAAGAATGTTATGTGATATTCTACTCTATTCTTTTTATAAATTAATTTTTTTATATATAGAGTGGGTCAGGTAAGCTTTTAATATGTTTAAAATTTTAACAAACTTTTTTTCATTCCAACTCCAATTAATTACATTCCATGACCTCTCATCTCTCTTATTTTAGCATGCTATAGAAAGCATTATAATCTCACAAGGTCAAAAAAAAAAGAAAAAAAGAAAGCATTATAATCTGGTAACATGACAATGTGTAATCCTTAAATCGGACGAGCAGTTAAACGGACGGATGAGATTTTTTTTTTGGACTCAAACGGACGGATGAGATTGAGCACAAAAAGTGCATGAGGGAGATGATACGGAGAGAATTCCAAATCCCACAATATGGACATGCCACATAATTTTTATTTTTAACAGTCAAAGTCCACGTCAGGATCTCGTGTTAGGTGCCCAGCAGCATATCGGCTGGTCCCTGCCATGCGTTTTGCTCTTCTTCGTCTTCCTCAAGATGTGCGTGTCGCAAGTTGAGACACCGTATATGTATGCGTTTATGGCTGTGATCGGCGAGACAATCATGATATGCGTAGAATTTTGAATTTCAGTTTTGGAATTACTGTAAAGTCATGGATAAGAATAAGATATTCCAAATTAGAATTTGGAAATAGTTTCAAATTTCATTTAAGCCTATCCCAAGCACTTTCATTTTATATATATATATATATAGATACACACACACACTCTATATAATAGTCATTCGTCCAATCCATCCCATATAATATAATACTGCGAGTAAGAAGTCAGAACAACCCAAGAGGCAGACATGGCTTCATCGATGAGGATCTCAAGGCTGCTCTCCCGCTCCCTCGCTTCTGCTTCCTTGTTTGCTCGAGGAGGTATTACTTGTTCATTACTTCCGTGTTCTTTTCATGTCAATCCACTTGGTGATCCGATTGTTTTGTTGATGATGTGGTTCGCTTCTCCGAAAATGCTCAGAGCCGAATGTCGATGCGACGTCTTCTGAGCTTTTAGATTTTTCGTCTTTGATTTCTTTTCTCCTGTGGAGTTGATTCACTGGGGATTTGAAATATCTGTTGATCCGTCATCTAGTTTAGACTTCAATTTCTAGTGGATCGTACTGGATCAGCAGGGTCAAAGAAAATTAACACTGACAGGGAATGATGTGGGGAGGGTGGGATACGTAAGAGATGAATATCGTACTTGTGGGTCATAATTGCTGCGAAAGGTTGATGATTTATTTATGTCATTTATTACCTCTTTGGCCCTTCTAAGTCACTGGGTTTTCTTTATCATTCCCCGATTTCTGGATTTTTTTTTTTCTCGACATAACTACAAGTTCTCAGTACCTTTTGAGAGCGCACACGTTATTTTCAGTGATAGCAATCTGATAGTTATTTTCTGGCACCACATGTCCGGGTTAACATTTATACTCTTAGGATTTTACTGCGTCTTTTGCCTCAAAATCTTTTAAGTTATGAACTCTATTTTTCTGACTCAATGTTTGAAAATAAACGCTGCAGGTGGGAATGGTTACTCGAGCAGAGGGCTGAGTAAATATAGTACTGCTTCTGCAGCTCGTGAAGAACTGTTTAAGCCGTCGATTCAAGTGGAACACACTCAGCTCCTAATCATGGGAAATTCGTGGATGCTGCTTCGGGTGAGTTCCCCCCCCCCCCCCCGGGGGTCAAACTTAGACTTGTCTTTCTCATTATCTTCTTCGAGCACTTTCAAGATCCAAGGATCTACAGTTTTCAATCTGACTTGGAAAGATTGAAAGATAAATGAAGGAAAAGAAAAGGATGAGATTAAAAAAGCAAAGCTGATTTTCAATTTTTAAAGTCATCTCACTCAGTTACCGCTGTGATTCTTTTCGGGCTTTAGGCAAAACTTTTCCAACGCTGGACCCCAGGACAGGGGAAGTAATTGCACATGTTGCTGAGGGTGATTCTGAAGATGTAGATCGAGCAGTTGTCGCTGCACGTAAGGCATTTGATGAAGGGCCTTGGCCAAGAATGACAGCCTATGTATTCACCTCTAACGCTAATTTCTAATTTCGCTTTTTACCGCCTACAAGTTCTGAACTTTGTTCCATTTTTTCCCCTCGTACAAATGTAAATTACAGGAAAGACAAAAGATATTGTTGCGTGCTGCTGATCTTATTGAGAAGCATAACGATGAGCTTGCGACACTTGAGACCTGGGATAACGGGAAGCCCTATGCCCAAGCTGCTCAAATTGAAGTTCCAATGCTAGTTCGCCTAATTCGATACTATGCTGGTACGGGTTCCAACTTCCAACTAATGTATAACTTCTACGATAGATTATTCTACTTCCAAATTTCTAATAGTTCGACGTCTGAATTCTTCAGGTTGGGCTGATAAGATCCATGGCCTCACGGTTCCTGCTGATGGACCATATCATGTTCAAACATTGCATGAACCAATTGGTGTTGCCGGTCAGATCATTCCCTGGAACTTCCCACTACTCATGTTTGCATGGAAGGTTGGGCCTGCGTTGGCATGCGGCAACACTATCGTTTTGAAAACAGCTGAACAAACGCCATTATCTGCTTTATATGCAGCAAAGCTATTCCATGAGGTAGGTGACATTGAGTCACACACATTACACCAAGCTTTTGTTGAGAGCGACTTTTTTCTTTTGTGAAAAAATTTTAATTATCTAATTTCAATGGATGATTATGTAGCTTGAGTTATGATTTGTTTTTGACATTTAGTGTACCTCATGTTAAGTCCCTTCTTTTAGAAAACATTTCTAGTTTCATTGCTGAACATGCCACATCTATTCAGTGGGGACTATTTTTGTTGTTATGCATTAGTAGTTTCTCTCTCTCGCCTATGTATTTATTAGTCTAGCTCGCGGGTACGTATTTACTTAACATTCTGTGATTTTGATAAGCTTGAATCACTTCTTCATGTGGTTGAACTCATTTTTGCATTGAAGAAATTAATAGATTGTTGTACCTGTATCCAATCCTCATATTGATTTTATCATCATTCTGGCAGGCTGGGCTTCCGTCTGGTGTTTTAAATATTATATCTGGCTTTGGTCCAACTGCTGGTGCTGCTGTTGCTAGTCACATGGATATTGACAAGGTAACAAGATAGTTTAGTTTGCAAGAGCACTCGTTTGTTTCAAGTATGACTTTCTCTCCACCCTTTATGGCCTTTGGTTGTCCACTCTGTTTGGAGCTTGACATTTGCAGCTGCTTTGATGGTCAACTGGAGTATTTCATCGCAGCATGAATGAGTTTCAGGCTCAAAATAAGACGATTGAAGTTTGACCACTTGTTTTGGAAAGGAACAATTTTTCGTGATAGTACTCTTATTGACATTAATATTTCTGATTTCTAGGCTTGGGAAGTTTCAAATCCTAATTTCATAATTAACTCATTGAAATGGATTATAAGGATGACGGCAGTTGAGCCTGAACTTTCTATACCTCTTGCAGGTTGCTTTTACTGGATCAACTGATACTGGAAAAATCGTCCTCGAACTGGCAGCGAGAAGTAATCTCAAGACTGTAACTTTGGAACTTGGAGGGAAATCTCCCTTCATTGTATGCGAGATGCTGATGTAGATCTAGCTGTAGAGCAA